>NC_056731.1:1342267328-1342308777 GCF_019279795.1 Protopterus annectens
AAGTTAATGATACATGACGATATCGATCATTTCCAAAGTATTCATAATAAACTTCAAAAGATACTGTTGCATAACAAGAAAACCTGTATGTGCTCATTTATCCTCTAGGAGACATATGCATTACAGCCGTTCCTTTCTCAGGATACAGTTTCAAATCATCTGACGTGAAAAACACCTCATTTGTCAAAGTTCTTTAACTTCAGTTTTACACTTACTTTTCTAGAGCTTGAAGCTGTACTGTGTCAGTCTTTTCAGCATCTCAGCCAATCTCTTATCATACTCTTCTTTGGTCACACCTCACACAGGCACATAATCAAAAGGTGCTAACACAATATCACGTGAAGTCTGTGAATTCTTATATATTTATAGGGAAAACAAATTTGCACAGCTTGGAATATCTTCCAGCAAGCTTAATTTGCCCAAATCCTTGACTGCCATCAAGTACTGAAAGATATTTCACTCATGGCATAGCCAAAACCACTTCTTCAAATGTATTAAGTAGATAATATACCATCTTTATAGCTTTACTAACATTGTGGATCTATGCACATATGAAATTTATCTGATTTTACAGCAGTGTGCCATTTATCCTCATACTCATGGAGGAAATAATCACTCTTCACATGTGTACTGTGAACACATCCACCTGGTGGTGTAAACCTTGGCTCTAGATGATTGGCACTGTTGAAGTGACATCCTCATCCGCTGTGCAAAACTGGGAAAAAGGGGTTGTGGATGGATGGAATCTGGCAAGTCAAAGAACCCAGTACAGCAGCAGCTTCTATTCTGAGTGGTTGGAAATGAAGCTTGTATCTTTTATTCTGTAACTACATGATTTCTGACCTGAATAAACAACACCATATTCACAGATGGCTTTAATTTAATCTCTGTGCAGTTCAATTCCCACACCAGGTAGATCGATTGCTGCCACTGTAGTGCAACATAAAAGAGTGCTGTGCTCCTTAGTGTGCTGTCCATCAGATTAAATATTAAATTGAGGTCTTTATCTCTTTTTTAATTTCTCCAAGTCTTTTGGGTTCTAAAACCATCATGGGAATGAACACCACTCCCAAGTGAAAGTATAATAAAAGTTCAAGACATTTGTATTGTTTCAGTCTTTGATGTTAGCCAGGTGTGCTCTTCGCAGCACCTGCAATGTGCCCAGTAATGACTCCTTTTTCCAATTAATATGGAGCTACATGCCTCTCTAACATATCCAAGTACAAATGTAAATTCTTTTTTTATAAGACCCGTTGCTCCTACTCCTACTGGAACTGTCTGGGTGTCCTTCTTCCACACTGCCCTCACTTCTGTCTGCAATTCTTGGTATTTTATGACTTTGTGTTTAGTAATTTCAATGATCAATCCTACTTTAGTCTTCTTTTCATGGACTACCATATCTGGTTTTCATGCATCTATTTTTTTAACTGTTGGTAATGTGTGATCCCATGTGGTATAAACTTAATCATTTTCTATAATGCTTTGTGGCTCATGTTTCCAGTGCTTTTCACTTACATTAATATCATAGTGTTTGGACAATCTCCAATGTAACAGTATTCCAGTATACAGTCCTACTAGTAGTATATCACAACCAGCAACAAGATGTGCAACTGTTTCCAACTCTGTTTTACAAAACCTACATTTGTCTGTTTCTCCCACATATTCAGTGGACTTTGTAAACCAATGTGTACATAATCCACTATCTTGTGCTGCCAATATTAACCTTTCACCTTTGGGTTTAAATTCACCTCTCCTTAACCATTCCTGTGTCCGATCCTGATCAACATGAGGTTGTTCCAACAGTTTTCTATACCTGCAACTATATTTATGCATTTTCCACATTTCTTGCCTTCTCATCTGATCCTTCACCTTATATTCTTTCTTTTGTTTTTTGTTTTTTGGCGCATTCAGTTGCTGCCTGATTTTTACCTACTTCTGGTTTGAGTTCCTTTAGAGCTCAATACTGATATGATTCTGCTAAACTATGCAGGGAAGTCATCTTAAACTTATTCCCCTCATGTTTTAAACTTTCACTATGTTAGGGTCTTGTGAGATCAACAGTTATGTATGCAGTCTTTTGTTGCAGATCTACATGTAATTAATTTTGAGGAGGCCCACACCTCCTTCACAGCAGGAAACTTGGTATACAACGATTTTTATAAATCAATAAAAACCAAACGGAGCTGGTAACAGTAGAAAAACAATTTACTCTTGGCGCTTTCGAAAGCGCTAAGAGTAAATTGTTTTCCTACTGTTACCGGCTCAGTTTGGTTTTTATTGGTTTCTCATATGCTGTTTAAGTTCTAAGTTTGTTTTCGTATTTTGCTTGTTTGCGATTTTTATAAATCATCCGATGAGCATGAAGCATCCTTCTTATTTTCCTGTCCAACTGAACCAACATGTTTTGGGGCCAGTCAATCACTCAAAAACTAAGTTAGGACAGGAAGAACCTGGACTTTGTTCCTAGATGTTAACATTGTTTTAGTATTAGTTATAGTCTTCTAAAATATTCCTTACTAAATTTTATTTGCATTTGTTCATGTTTTACTGTTGATCCTTCATCAATTTCCAAATATTTATACACTCCCTCTTGCTCAAGTTCTTTTCCATCACATTCATGTCACGGACTGATGGTTTCTTGGTGCTGCAGCTTTACTGGTTCACATGTTGCTTCTGCACATTTATCAAGACCATATGACATTCTTTTATCATCTAAAGTTTTGACCACTTGCAGTTGTGTTTTCAGTTCCTCATCTGATGAGCTACACAGTTTTAGATCATCCACAAAAGGAAGATGAGATGTATTTATGCTTTGTTGTTTTCTGGGAGTCAAACTGTTGCCATGCCCTAATCTGTTAAGTAGACAGCTTAATGGGTTAAGGGCAAGACAAAAGCCGGGGTAACAGAGGGTCACCCTGGAATATCCCACTTTGAATTTTTATCCCTGGAATAATAATTTGTCCTTCATCATTCCTTAACTGCAATGTGGTTTGCCACTGTTTCATGATCGCTATAACGTAATCGATCAGTATAGGTTTTACCTTATACATTTATAAGCCTTCTTTTATCTATGAATGTGGGATACTATCAAATGCTTTTTGTAGTCTATTATGCCATACAGATGCTTCCCTTTTTTACAGCTATCCATTATGACTTTATTTAACAACATATTGTCCTTTGTTCCATATGACTTTTGTTACCCTTTTGTTCTATTGCTATGAATCAGTTTTCTTCTAAATGACTATAAACTCTGTCAGCATCAATTCCAGTGTATATTTTATACGTCTTCGGAAGGTAAGTTATTGGTCTATAGTTTTTAGGATAGCCTCCAGGTTCGCTCTTAAGTAGGAATACTGCATTTCTGTTGTTAACCAGGTTGGTGTCTGCAGGGTGCACATATAAATAGTACTTGCTCATTTCTAAATCTTCATGTAAGGCTGTTAATACTTTTAGCTAGAAATTAGGTACTGCATCTGGACCTGGGTTTTTCCAATTTGGAGGTTTTCTTAACTTTGTTTCAATCTCTCTAGCAGTTATTTCACCTCATTTCATATCCTGCACATTTGAACTTCTTATACTTTTTCTTTTACTTCTTCTATCCATTTAGCATCTTTGTTATGTTCCACAGGATTTTAATAGATATTTCGCCAAAATGTATCTACTGCTTTTTTGGTGGTGTTTCAATTAATTTTGTCTCGTTTTCCAATTCTCCATAAAACTTTTTTTGGGTCATCAATAAATTGCTTACTTTGTACCTTTCATTTATTGCCTTACTTGGATAGAAGGAAGTTTCTTTGCTCACCAGTGGGAGTGGGGAGCCTTGAGCAGCCTATCTGTCCCTGAAGGAGTGACCTCAGCACAAGATCTAGTAGTAATTGGTCGTTTTGGACCATTTCTAGCTCTTTTGAAGTTCCCTGTATAAAAATCCGCCCCTGAGCGTTTTTGTTTTACTATACTACTCAGCAACAGCTCCTCGTGGTCCTGCAGAGTGGTGCTAGCAGCAGAGAACTGACAAAGCGACTACTTTCCAAATTTAAGTATATTTTTTGCTATTTCTACCTGTGCGATCTTCTTTTCTTGCTGTAAACGAAGTTTAAACTGCTATTTTATCTGTATTGAGCATTTTTATTACCTGCACTTAAGTTAAAGTTTTGTTTAATTTTACTGTTGAGGCTGCCCACTCAAGTGTGCTAGCCTGTGCATTTAATATATTGCTGTTTCCCTGCATTTTTCTGTAGTTTTCTTACAAAAAAAAAAAATATCCTTGTTTTCCCGCCTTTCCTTGACTAGAATAGTCCAGTATACAGGCTTTGCTGTATTCTGGTCTTTGGGATAGTTCCTGTGTTGTCAATTGCCTTACTTGGATAGAAGGAAGTTTCTTTGCTCACCAGTGGGAGTGGGGAGCCTTGAGCAGCCTATCTGTCCCGGAAGGAGTGACCTCAGCACAAGATCTAGTAGTAATTGGTCATTTTGGACCATTTCTAGCTCTTTTGATGTTCCCTGTATAAAAATCCGCATTTGCAGGGCTTTGTGTGATTGTGCGCATAGTGCAGCGCCGGTTAAACAAGTTTAAACTATTTCTGGCTCCGCCATGTCTGCTCTTCAGTTTTTCCCTTAAAACTGCTCTGCCTTCAATAAAATCAGTCTATTCTCTATCTAAAAAGCCCAGCACTTGCTCCTAAAGCATTTTTACACAGGTAAAGCACTCTTGAACAAAAGAAAGCACTACATCCACCTACAATCCCCTTGAGTACCCATTTCCCTTTAGGTCCTTTCTGACTCAGTACTCAGCAATCCCTTACACTATTCCAGCATGTCGAGAGATCAATTACTGGTGTCCTCTCCAGTCCAGCTGGTGAATCTGGGAATCTTGAGGCAATGTTATAACTGCCTCATGTACACAGAAACCCTCTCCTCCTCCCAACAAATACAAATATATGTGAGAGATGCAACTATATAGCCAAACTGGAGGCTGAGCTCTCTCGACTCAGTACTGGCAAGACCAGCCAGGAGGAGAAGGTAACCACACACACCACAAACCCAGTCTCACATAGACCAAACACAACTGCAAACCAAACACATAAACCCACAAAGACATACTCGGAGGCTCTAATTAAAAATCTACCAAAACAACAGAGGCCTCCAAAGCAGACATCCAAGAAACCACTACCTCAAAACATAGCACATGCAACACATATTTCTCAAAGTCAGTGTGCCAAACAGTCACAGCCCTTATGGCCTAACAACATGCCTGATACACTTGTAATAGGTGACTCTATAGTCAGACACACTGACGTCCCGCTCACCATACTGAACAAGGTAAAGGTTACAGTAAGCTGCCTGTCGGGCGCTAGAATCCGCCACATAACACAAGCACTCAGGTCACTGCAAAGCAAGTACAAATATGACGCAGTCATTGTCCATGCTGGCGTGAATGACCTGATACGTACCTCCCTGGACTACATGAAAAGAGACATAGAGGAGCTCTCTGATTATGGAGCCCAGGCTGGTATGACCCTGACCCTGAGCAGCATCTTACCCTCACAAAGAATGATGCCACAGTACAAAGACAAAATGATCAGCTTTAATAATTGGCTCAATTACTGGTGTCATTCTAGGGGGATCCAATGTCTGTCTGCTTGGGATGACATGCTTGACAAGCCACGCTGCTTCGCAAGAGACGGCTTGCACCTGTCACCCCTAGGCTTCCGGATATTGGCAAAGGCTCTTGCCACACCCATAGTGCCTTTTTTAGGCAAGGCTCAAAAAACAAACCCACCTCCCTAGAAAACACAAGTGGAAAAAAAACTAAGGGTAATGCTGCTCAATGCCAGAAGTCTAAACCTCAAGATGCAGGCTCTCGAAGCCCTCCTCGGTATGAAGAGCATCGATGTCTGTGCAGTGACTGAAACCTGGTACAAGGCTCCTGAGAGCACCCCAGCACTACTAGGTTATAACTCATATCATGCTTTTCGGCCCCAAAACTTGGACCGAACCACAAAGGGAGGGGGAGTGTCCATATTCATCAAAGGCACCCACACCTCCAGGATAGTGGCAACGCACGAAGCATCGGAGACCATCCATGTGCAACTAACTGTAGGCAAAACTGCGCTACAGTTTGTAGCATGCTACAGACCACCCTCTCAAACTCAGGAACCCTACTCAGCCTTCCTGAAGACACTGGAGAGTATGAATGTCTCTCCAAATAACATCATATTGGGAGACTTCAACTACCCAAACTTAGACTGGGAGCATTACTCAAGCCCCAACACCCTAGCCCAAAGGTTCCTAGAATTCATAAACTCAAATGCGATGGAACAACTAGTCACCACTCCCACAAGAGGAGATAATATACTAGATCTGATCATCACAAACATGGGGACACAATGCTCCACACCGGAAGTATACCCCTCACTGGTGAGCTCAGACCATAAACTAATCTCACTGGAAATCCACATCCTGCCCCCACCCCCAGCACAAAAGTCCACAGTGAGAAACTTCTGAAAAGCTGACTTCACACTTCTTAAGACTGAAGTGGTATCCTTCAAGGCCCCTGGGCCAGTGGAAACCACAGCCCACACCACTGAATCCTTTATAAACGCCTTCTACGGACACCTTCAAGAATGCATGGATCATGCAATCCCAAATAAAACCAAGACCCTCTCCCCCAAAGGCAGGCGTCCTGTCTGGTGGACCCCAGCCATAAACAAACTTTACAACAGGAGGAGGAAGCTACTACAGGACAGAGCAAAATCCCAAAAAGGGAAGGCCTCTCTGATCAGTACTAGCAAAAAACTACGATCACTCATAAAATCATCCAAGGCCAACTTTGAGAGAAAAATCGCAAAAGACACTAAAGATAATCACAAGGCCTTCCTTAGTTATGTTAGAAACCTGGGTGGAAACTCCCAGATATGCTCAGAGTTAGTTCAAAATGACAAAAAATACACTGAACCCACAGATATTGCCAACATACTGGCAGACAGGTTCAGTGCAAATCCCAAAAGGAGAAATATCTATCCCAGCTGAATGTAGCCTCCCTGACATCACAGATGTCCAGGTGAGAGCCGCCTTCTCCAAAGCTAAAAACACAGCATCAATGGGACCAGACGGTGTCCCAGATTGCGTGCTACATGAACTCCAAGAGGAACTAAACTCGTACTTAAGGCTGCTGTTTAATCTTAGCCTTACTACAGGATACGTACCCAAAGAATGGCGTACAGCAACAGTGGTTCCACTCCACAAAGGAGGTGCTTCTACAGACCCTGGAAATTACCGCCCCATAAGCTTGACGAGCCTGGTCTGCAAAGCTATGGAGAGGATCATTATGGAACTCATAAACAAAGAAATTGGTGACCTACAGACACTTGATCCTACCCAATTCGGCTTTAAGGGCAGATCCTGCCTTTTGAACCTAGTCGACTTTTTTGAAACAGTCACTAAGGCCATTGATGAGGGAAAGGCAGTTCACACAGTCTACCTTGACCTTGCAAAAGCCTTCGACACAATACCCCACTCGGGCATCATAGACAAGCTCACCAGCTTAAATGTAAACCCATATGTCATCAGATGGGTTGCAAACTGGCTAAAGGACAGAACCCACAAGGCCAGAATTGCTGGAGCCATGTCAGACTCTAAGCCAGTCACAAGTGGTGTCCCACAGGGCTCGGTTCTGGGACCCCTCTTGTTCGGCATTTATTTCTCAGAAGTACAAGCAAACATAGGAGGATTGTGGCTGACAAAATTCGCAGATGACTGCAAGCTGGGCGCCATAATCGATACTCCAGCGGACACTAGCATCCTTCAGAAAGGCCTCACAGAAACGGATAACTGGTGCCAGAGCCATGGCCTTAAACTGAACGCCAAAAAATGTATAGTTATACCCTTTGGGAAAAAGAAAGTACCCACAAATTACCACATAGGTGGTAATCCATTAATTATGGAAGAAGTAATCAGGGACCTAGAGACCCAAGTTGACAGTGACCTCTCATTTGGCACCCACATTGCCAAGGTTGTTAGAAAGACCTTCTATATTGCCCACCTTATCATGAAAAGATTCACATCTAGATCAAGAGAGGTCATTGTGCCCCTATACTCTTCCCTTACATGACCCATGATTGAGTACAATGCCCCATTTGGTATGTACCTTACCCGGCACCTGCAGCAGTTAGAAAGACCCCAGAAGTACCTCACCAAGAGGATCAAGTGTCTCAAACATATGTCATATGCTGTCAGACTGAAGAAATTCCAGCTCTATTCAGTCGCATACCGCCTACTCAGAGGTGATCTATGCCTGACGTACAAAGCCATGTCCAATCCGGAATTAATGGACATGCTCCACCTAAAAAAATCCAAATCCACCAGAGCCACGAGAGCGAGAGACTTGAACCTCAACACAGAAATAAATAGGACATGCTGGAGGGACAGATTCATAAACCAGACGCTCCCTGCACTCTGGAACAGAGTCCCAGTCCATGTTAGGCAGAGCCCCTCACTGACTCTCTTCAAGAGAAATCTTGACGGAGTGGATGGGAGATCGTAGGTTTACCCCGGGGGTCGTCTCTGTCTCACTTCTAGACAGAGGCACAGTAAACTAAACCCTAAATGGGCACAGTATTATCATTCCAGGGAGTGGCGGAAGCCACACACACTCTGGCTAGGCTTATAAATGCCCTAGGGCAGACAGCCTAGTATGAACCTATGAACTGCATATCTTCTAAGTTTTTCTGCCTGTGCAGATATTTTTAGTTTATTATGTGCAACAGTGCATGACAGATGTTGATCTGTTCTGACACTGTGCTTTGTTTTTATCACATCTATCTTTTCGAGCATTTTTTGATCTGTTCCCTCTTCTAACAGAGACACTTCTTGTCTTAACTGCTTTATAGTTTTTCTCTATTCAACACTTCCATAATGGCATTTGATTTCTCCCCTTCTCTTCCCTTACTGACGTGTTTTTGTGATAAGACTTTATCTGTTATTAATTTAGCTGCACAGTAATATATCCTATTTACTTCTATTATATCACATGAATCTCTATGAACAGTCCTAATTACTGTATCTGTTTTATCAAAATTCTAACTTTGGGGGTTTTAATGACATTCTGTATCTATTTCTTTCATTGATCTTAATATGTCTGTCCATCTCTATTAAATCAAGCAACTTTTCTATCATTTTATATCATTTTCTTTTAAACCGAGGGCACATTCTTTATTCTCCATTTCCTGCGGGCATTCTATTGAAAGTTCCACAGCATCTTCCTGTGCCACATTCTCTTCAGTTTCATCCTGTGTCATCTGTTGCGCTTTCATAGAGGAACTCACTGGCCTATCACTCCACAACATTGACTGTGTCAGAGCTGCCACAGTTTCCAGTTCCTCCCCTTGCTGTGGAAGGCTCCAAAGTATATTCATATGGCAACTGATCAGATGCTTCCCACTCCATTGCTCTATCCTGCTGCGTTATCAGAGTTAGATATACACTAAAACCTTCACTGTACAGACAATCCATAACCTCAGTTTCTGTTTCTTTAACGTCTCCATTACTAATCCTCTTTGCTACTTATCTTCTTTGTTTTCTTCTTTTTTTTTGTACTGTAAGATTTTCCATATCTAGATGCCTTTGCCTGTATTTTTTTTTCAAATATCTTTGGTGCTGCTCTTTTTGTATTGATTGGTTTTGCTTTCTCCTTTGCATACATATCACACCATATTAAATATCTTTTTCTTTCCCATGTCCACATTCGTTTTTCAGATGTCTCCTGCTCCTCCCGTTTCTCATTACCTGGGGTCTTGTTCTTCCATCATGCTGTGATATAACATGTATTAGACTTTCTACACAAAATCCATCACTTTGCAGGCATTCCATAACTTAAACTTCTCCTTTTTTAACTTCTACTTCACTAATCTTCTGTTCTACATTCCCTCTGTGATCTCAGTTTTTGTATTGTGAAATTTTCCATATCTGGATGCCTTTGCCTGTATTTCTCTTTGAGTATATTTGGGGCTGCTTTTTTTTTTTTCCCCAGAGATTAATTTGGCTTTCTCCTCTGTCTAAATACTGTAACATATCAGATCTCTCTCTTTTTCTCATGTCATATCTCTTTTTATACCTTTCAAAAATCTCTAGATTTTATTTATATTTTCATACTTCCTCAACTGCTTCTTTTTTTCAAACGGCCCAAGGTTCCTTGGTCTACATAAAGTTTTTCATAAATCTGGTATATTAATGAACGCAACTTTTTATTTGAAGCTTCTGACAGTTTTTCTTGTTCTAGGTCCCATATGAGTGAGTTTGTGGTAGCACAGACAGATGTAAAAGCTCCCACTGTACCTATCAAAAAGAGTAGGGGTCCTTTATTTATTTACATATTTTTATATTAAAGTGAAGACACAAGGCTGGACCACCAGGCTCTAAAATCAGTCAAATTTATTGTATATTCAACGGATAAGTGCTTTCACATATAAAAACATGCTTCATCAGATCTCAGAAAACAGTCAAACAGCTTAATTTAAACAAATTTAAAATCCTGCCAACCAATCCAGTTCACAGCAGAAGAATCAAGTTAATTAATCACTTAATTAATTAATTAATTGATTAATTAATTAATTAACTAATTAACCCCTTCAGCAGTAAGGCAAATAGTGACTAGAGACAGAATAAAATCCAAGTTAAACAGACAATAGGAAGTTGTGTGTATATATTCAACAGTCACACACACAAATCCTAACATAGTTATATGAATGTGTATGTATATAAATTCATGTAAAAATATATATATACATAAAACAAGACATAGCATATGCACTTCAAATATATAAATATACATAGATAGAGAAAAAAATGAAAATTAAAACAACTCAAAAAAAAATCCATTACCAGTTACAATATATACTATGAACTGGTCATGGATCAAACAACAATATTACTGTACTTTGATACTGACTTACGTCAGCTCATCCCACCTTAACGTACTCTAGTTTATTTTATTTTATTTCACTACATATTATTTTATTATATTATTTTTTATTATACATTATTTTACTGGCCGTGCTACCAGGGCTGGTTCAAGACCGACATGATTGTTAAGCCCGGGAAAAATATGGGCATGCAATCTAAAAATCCACTTAACTTCTACCAACTCTAATGGATTGTTCAAATTGCCCCCTCTCACATTAATCGGCACTATTTGCCGAACCCTAAAGCTAAACATATGGGTACTAAAGTTAGCCACATGTTTAGCTAATGCATTTTATTGATTTGAATTTTTGATGTCATACAAATGATTATAAATCCTGTCTCTCAACCTTCGTGTAGTCTTGCCTACATAGAAACAGGTACAACGATTACAAGATGCAAGATATACTAAGTTAACACCGTTACATGTAGCAATAAATCCAGGAACAAACCTGTAGTTTAGGACAGGATGATCAAAATTCTGTACAACAGTTATAACACTACACATCCTGCAACGTTTACATGAAAAAGTCCCATGGCTCAAACTCCTATTTGGAATCAAACTATTATTGGGACACTCCACCACAACTTTGCATAAGATGCATTTCAAGTTGTTGCTATTTCTATATGTGAAACATGGAGACCTCCCAACTATCCTGGCAGTGGCTGGGTCCAATAAAAGGGCATGCCAATTGCGTTTCACCACCTCTACAGTATAACTGATATCTCCTGTATAGGTGGTGACAAAGTGAAGCCTTTTGCTACTATCACAACCAGTCATGTTTCTTGTTGAGGAGACATTCGAGCCCATTACTTCTCTCTTACATTTACTAAAACAGACTTCTTATAGCCCCTGTCCAAAAATAACCTATCTAACGCATCCAATTGCAATAACAGATCAGCTGGGTCCTTACAAATTCTCTTCAGTCTATGGTATTGACTCGTAATAATGTTGGAAAAGGTCATCCTAGTATGCATGCTAGTAAAATGCAATAAAGCATTCGCCCAGCGGGGTTTCCGATATAATATGGTACTCAGTAGTCCAGCAAAGTCTTGATGAATGGTAATATCAAGAAAATCTACAGAAACACAAGAAGAGGTCATACTGAACTCTAAGAAGTGGGTTGTAGAGTTCAAGCAACAAAATCATTCAAACCTCCTTCATCACCTTTCCATAAAAACAGAATATCATCGACAAAACATCGATAAAGGAGAATATTAGAAAACCCCAAATGGTCAAACAAAAAAAGCCTTCTCCCAATGATACATGGCAAGATTAGCGTAGAGTTTGCACAGGGGGTACTCATTGCAACACCCCAACGCTGTAAATATAACTGCCCACTAAAAATAAAGATATTATTAGTCAGCACCATGTCTAGAAGTGTGGAAATAAGCATAGTCTCCTCATTAGACATACTTTCACAGCTAGTAAGAACCTCTCTAACAGCTTCAAGTCCAAAATCATTAGGAATGGATGTAAATAGGTTTTTAACATCTAATGTAACCAAGACACATTTTGAACATGTGGGATCACGATTATAGATCTCAATGTCATCCAACAGTTGGAGAGTATCCTTAAGTATAGTAGGAATCTTTTTAACTAATGGACCCAACTGATGTTCAACATATACCGACATGGTCTCTGTCACCCAGCCACCGCCAGATATAACAGGTCTCATTAGGGGAGATGTCAAAGACTTATGTACCTTAGGCAGACCTTTTATTAAAGGAACTAGTGGATGTTCAACACGTAAATAAGAACACAGTTGGTAATCAATTTGCCTACACATTTGGAGATCATATAAATGATCCCAAATTCCTCTAATAGCCTTGTCCAGAAGCGGGGTATCAATCATTTGATAGGTCTGTGGGTCTTGCAACATAGTTAACATAGTTAACATAGCCTCAATATAACTAGAAGAGTTTAAAAGAACAATGCCACTGCCCTTATCAGCGGGTCTAATGGTTAGAGCATCATTTTCATGCAAGGAAAGAAGCGCTATATGTTCATCCTTGGACATATTAAAGTAGATACTTTTACAGCGATTTTCACCAGAAAATAATTCATAAAAATCATATTCACATAATCTAATGAAACAGTCAGCATGTGTTGGAATAACAGGACAAAAAGCACTCTTCCTTCTTAACCTAGAACCATTCTCAATATTATTAAGGGAATCTTCATTAGAGTATATTAATTTCAAAGCTATATTCCTGCCAAACAGTCTAAGGGTTAAAAGTAAATCTGTTTAATTTGTACCTGCTGAGGGAATGTAAGAAAGACCCTTGTTTAACAAAGTATATTCTGCTGTAATAAGAACAAAGTTAGACAAGTTAAAAACAAGTCCATTTATTTTCTGGTCCATTGATCCATACTGTTGTCGTCTCCAGAAAACTTTCTCTTTCGTCGTCCCCAGCTGGGTCTTCTTGTTGGTGACCTTATCGAATTTCTTGTGGGTAGAGGTAAAAAATTGTCCAAATTAAGTGGAGCCATAGGTTTAGATTTCGCTCCCATAACCACATTCATAGCAGCACAGAAACCAGGTTGGTTAGGTGGTGGTGTTTGCCCAGAGATTAAAAGGGGTGTCACTCCCATAGAATCAAAAGATGCAGCAGAAATGGAAGGTGTAATTATGGCAGCCATAGTACCATCAGTTGAGCCATCCCCATCACCAGGGGTTCCTGACACTATAGAGCTGCTGGAAGGGACTGCTGTAGCGGCCGGAACGGCACTAGCTGCATGGGTAGAGCGTGCACATCTAGCATCATTGCTGCTATATTTTTATATTACATACACATTTACATTTTAATTATATAAAAATGTTTACAATTATTTAAAACTTTCATTTCATTTTCATGTTTCAATACGTCAATCTATTGTTTAAATTAAAAAAATATACACATATATATATATATATATATATATATATATATATATATATAGATATATATAGATATAGATATAGATATAGATATACACACACATATACATTTCTTAATTTGACCACCACTCCTTTTTCCATAACCATGGCCATGGTCTAATCGTTTTTTTTTAATATTAATGACAAAGTCCAGTTTCCATTAAACATAATTTCATGAATTCTCTCATTCCATACCACATAAAGCACGTTTTTTATCCAAAATTAATTTGGACTCTCTACTTCTATTCTTATAATAACCATATTCACTCATGCCCATATTATACAATCAAAACTTGAAAAAAAAAAAACTTGAAAAAAAAACTTGAAAAAAAAAAACTTGAAACAAAAACAAAAAAAAATACTCTTGTTTTCCATACTTTTCTAATAGTTTGTTCCAGTGATCAGATTTTGCTGATCCCTGGGCTTTGTCTTGGTTCCTGTTTTCTCCATTTTCCTTGTTTGGTCAAGGGGTAGTTTCTTTACTCACTAGTGGGAGTAGGGAGTACTGAGCTGCCTGTTTGTCCTCAGAGGAGTGGTTTAAGGCAGTAACTTGTAGTTTATTGGCCATTTTGGGTCATTTCCTATCTTTTCCAGCCCCCTGCTATAAAGCACGCTTTGGCGCGAATTAGCGCGGAGCTGCTACCGTTGCACACTAGGGCAGCGCCGGTTAAGCAGGTTTAAACTATTCGGGCTACCTAAAGTCCACTCTTCAAATTTTCCCTTAAAACTACCTTCCTCGAACTATACAACTGATCAAATCAGCGTATCCTATAACTAAAAAGATCATCTCTACTTGACTCCAAGTAGACTATTCTCTATCTGTTAAACCTAGCACTTGCTCCTACAGTACTTATTACCTTGATACGGCACTCTTGTCATAGATAGTACCCCAAAAGGCAACCCCCATTTCTCGGTCACCCACGTCCCCGGAATCTCTTTTAAAGTTTTTGTCTATCCTTCTAGCATGTCGAGGATCAGTTGCTAGTGTCCTCTCCTGCTCAGCTGGTGAACCTGGGAATATTGAGGCAATGTTACAATTGCCTCATGTACACTGAACAACCCTCTCCTCCTCCCACAAAACACAAATACATGCGAGAGATGCAACTATACGGCCAAACTGGAGGCTGAGCTCTCTCAACATAGGACTGGCAAGACCAGTCAGGAGGAGAAGGTTATCACACACACTATAGACCCAGTCTCACATAGTACCATTACAACCTCAAATCATACACATAAACACAAAAGACATACTCGGAGGCTCTGATCAAAATCTACCAAAACAGCAGAGGCCACCAAAGCAGACACCCAAACAACCACCACCTCAGAACACAACACCTGCAACACATAGACCTCACAGTCAGAGTGTCAAACAGTCACAGCCCTTAAGGCCAAACACAATGCCAGACACACTAGTCATTGGTGACTCCATAGTCAGACACACTGGCGTCCCGCTCACCAGACTGAGTAAGGAGAAGGTCACAGTAAGCTGCCTGTCGGGCTAGAATCCGCCACATAGCAAGCACTCAGGTCTCTCAACAGCAGGTACAAATATGACTCAGTCATTGTCCACGCTGGTGTAAGCGACCTGAGGCGTACCTCCTTGGACTACATGAAAAGAGACATTGAGGAGCTCTCTGATTATGTAGCCCAGGCAGGTATGACCCTGACCTTGAGCAGTATCCTACCTTCACCAAGAATGATGCCACAATACAGAGATAAGATGATCAGCTTTAACAATTGGCTTAAACACTGGTGTCATTCAAAGGGGATCCAGTATCTGTCTGCCTGGGATGACATGCTGGACAAGCCACGCTGCCAAGGGCGGCTTGCACCTGTCACCCTGGGATTCGGATATTGGCAAAGGCTCTTGCCACCCCATAGTGCCTTTTTAGGCAAGGCTCAAATTCTAAACCTACCACCCTAGAACACAAAAAGGAAAAAACTAAGGGTAATGCTGCTCAATGCCAGAAGTCTAAATCTCAAAATGCACGCACTCGAGGCCCTTCTCAGTATGGAGAACATCGATGTCTGTGCTGTGACAGAAACCTGGTTCAAGGCTCCTGAGAGCACCCCAGCTATCAGGTTTTACCTCATATCATGCGTTCCGGCCCCAAAATCCGGACAATACCAAGAAAGGAGGGGGGGTATCCAAATTCATCAAGGACATCCACACCTCAAGACTGGTGGCAACGCACGATGCATCGGAGACCATCCAGGTGCAATTAACCATAGGCAAGACTGCTCTGCAAATTGTAGCATGTTACAGGCCACCCTCACAAACTCAGGAACCTCACATGGCCTTCCTGAAAACACTAGAGGGGATAAATGTATCACCAAACACTATCATACTAGGTGACTTCAATTACCCTAATATAGACTGGGAACACTACTCAAGCCCAAACACCCTAGCCCAAAAGTTCCTGGAATTCATAAACTCAAATGCCATGGAACAACTAGTCACCATTCCCAAAAGAAGAGATAACATACTTGATCTCATCATCACGAACATGGGAGCACAAGGTAGAACAGGGGGAGTGTACCCCTCACTGGTGAGATCAGATCAGAAACTAATCTCGCTGGAGGTCCTCATCCCACCCCACCTGAAATAAAAAGACCACAGTAAAGAACTTCTCAAAAGCCGACTTCACACTTCTAAAGACTAGTGTGGTCTCCTTTAAGGCCCCGAGCGGTGGAAAACAGTACTCAAGCAGCTGAATCACTTACAAATGCCTTCTACCAGCACCTGCAGGACTGCATGCATAAGGCAATCCCAAGCAAAACAAAGACTCTTTGTACCAAAGGCAAGCGTCCAGTCTGGTGGACCCCAGCCATAAACAAACTCTACAACAAAGGAGGAAGCTACTACAAGATAGAGCAAAATCCTTAAAAGGTAAGACACCCTTGATCACTATAAGTAAAAACTAAGAGCTCTCATAAAATCATCCAAAGCAAATTTGAGAGAAAAATAGCTAAAGACTCAAAAGACAATCATAAGGCCTTCTTTAGCTATGTTAGAAACCTAGGAGGAAACTCCCAGATATGCTCAGAACTAGTTCAAAATGATGTGAAGATTACTGATCCTACAGACATTGCCAACATACTGGCTGACGGGTTCAGTGCAAACTTCTCCCCCTCCCCTCCCCAAAGGAGAGATATCTATACCAAGCGATTGCAGCCCCCAAACATCTCCAGCCCAAGTGAGAACTGCTCTCTCCAAAGCAAAACACAGCATCCATGGGACCTGATGGTGTCCCGGCTGTGTGCTCCACGAACTCAATGAGGAATTAAACCCACAGCTAGGACAGCTGTTTAATCAAAGTCTTACCTCTGGATACGTGCCAGGAGTGGCGCACTGCAACTGTGGTCCCACTTCACAAAGGCGGTGCCTCCACCGACCCTGGAAATTACCGGCCCATTAGCTTGACAAGCCTTATCTGCAAAGCCATGGAGAGGATCATAATGGACCTCATAAATAAAGACATAGGAATTTGCAGACTTTGGATCCAACCCAGTTTGGCTTTGTCAAAGGCAGATCATGCCTTTTAAACTTGGTTGACTTTTTGAAACAGTCACCAAAGCCATTGATGAGGAAAGGCAGTCCATACAGCCTACCTCGATCTGGCTAAGGCCTTGATACAATACCCCACTCGGGTATCATTGAAAAACTCATCAGCTTAAATGTTAACCCATACATCACAAGATGGGTTGCAAACTGGCTGAGTGACAGAACCCACAGGGTCAGAGTTGCGGGCGCCATGTCAAACTCAAAGCCTGTCACAAGTGGTGTCCCACAGGGCTCAGTCCTGGGCCCACTCTTGTTTGGCATCTACTTTTCCAAAGTACAAGCAAACACAGGAGGGTTATGGCTGACAAAGTTTGCAGATGACTGCAAACTGGGTGCCATAGTAGAAAACACATCTGACACAGATATCCTTCAGAACGGTCTCACAGAAACGGATAACTGGTGCCAGAGCCATGGCCTAAAGTTAAATGCCAAAAAATGCATAGTCATACCCTTCAGGAAAAACAAGGTAACCCCTAGCTACCAAATAGGTGGCAATCCACTGAGCACAGAAGAAGTTATCAGGGACCTGGGGACCCAGGTTGATAGTAGTCTGTCATTCGAAACCCATGTAGCTAAAGTAGTTAGGAAGACCTTCTACATTGCCCACCTTATCATGAAGGGATTCTCATCTAGATCAAGGGAGGTCATAGTCTCCTTTACTCATCACTCATCAGACCAATGATTGAGTACAATGCCCCATTCGAATGTATCTGACCCGACACTTGCAGCAGCTGGAGAGGCCACAAAGTTCCTCACCAAAAGGATAAAGGGTCTCAAAAATCTGTCCTATGCTGCCCGACTGAAAGAACTCCAGCTCTATTCAGTAAACACGCTTGCTCAGAGGTGACCTTTGCCTGACATACAAGGCCATGTCAAACCCAGATTTGATGAATATGCTTCACCTCAAAAAATCTAGATCCATCAGAGCCACAAGAGCAGGACACTTAAACCTCGACACGTCTATTAATAGGGCGTGCTGGAGGGATAGATTCATCACCCAAAGACTCCCTATGCTGTGGAACAAAATCCCGGTACATGTGAGGCAGAGCACCTCGCTGGCCTTGTTCAAGAGAAATCTTGACCAATGGATGGGAGATCGCAGATATACCCCAGGGATTACCTCAGTGTCACTGCTCGACAGAGGCACAGCAAAATAATGGGTATAGTTCCCCATACTAAAGGGGTGGCGTAAGCCACAAAACGATGGGCTAGGCTTGTAAATGCCCTCGGGCAGACAGCCTAGTATGAACCTATGAACCTATGAACCTATGAACTGTTAAAATTCCCAAAAACTGTAAGTAATTTATCCCATCATTTATTTTTAACTCTCTTACATTTCAAAAAGACATGTTCTGCTCTTTCTTCTCCATAATACAAACATATTCTTTCACTTTTTTTTTTACAGGACATATTTGCTTTTACTCATAATTTTTTTTTATTCGCAATCCCCCCATAAAATTGTGACGTTCAGCTTATACCTACACCATTTAGTTATTTGTTTGCTTTAATCTTTTTCTTCTGGAATATTTTCACATAGATTAACACAATAATATTTTCTCATAACATTTTTGTACCATGTTTTTTCTTATCTTCTTCTACTTCATCAGTCTCTGTTTTCCACAGTTTTATCTTTTGTTTGTAATTCTGGATTTCTTCATTATAACATCTTTTTACAAATCTTTGATTACTTCTAATTATTTCCCTCAATTCTTCATACCTATATTTAAATAAATCTTGTTACTAAATTTTTTTCATTTAACCATTTCAAAACCTCATACAAATTTAATGATGCCACATAAACTATTGAATTTAATAGCTAATCCTCCTCCCCCTCCTTTATTCATATATAATACTTCCCTTTTAATAGGGTTTAATCTAGATCCCCATATAAAGGAAAACATATTTCTAGCAAAGACTTCTCAAATATTGTAGTTATCATAACTTTTAGTTATGTACTCACCATAACTTTAGATGTTTGGGATCCATCTCGCCTACATTCTGTACTGATGGTCTTGGAGCCGATCCTCGGCTCCGACTCGGCACGCTATGCTATGGAGCGAAGCCTCTTATTGGCTGAGCTATTCTCTATCCCAGGATGCACCACCACTAATCCCCCAGATCTTGTTTGTCCGCATTCATGCACACACACATAACTTGTTTATATAACATTGCCAGATGTTTCAAGATGAAACAATAGAATTTGGACCGTCCAATCTCTTCTGATCTCCAAGGCAGAGGGAAGGAGGGTGGGTTATTGGGAATGTAGGCGAGATGGATCCCAAACATCTAAAGTTATGGTGAGTACATAACTAAAAGATGTTATGTGATCCTATCTCGCCTACATTCTGTACTGATGGGACAGCGTCCCTAGCACCTAAATCCTGGGTGGCTCACTGGAAAACACTCCTGAGCACTGTGGAACCAAATGAAGCTCACCCCCGAGATGCCACATCCAATTTGTAGTGGGAAATGAAAGTGTGCGGGGAAGACCACGTAGCAGCACAAATGTCACTAATGGCAAGCTTAGAATGGAATGCTATTGAAGTAGCCATAGCTCTTGTAGAGTGAGCTTTGACAGAAGTCGTAAGCTCTTTATTAGAAGAGGAATAAGCTTGACTAATACAGTCCCTGATCCATTTGGCAATAGTGACCTTTGTGACAGCTTTGCCCAATTTATTATCGAAAAGGACACAAACAATTGATCTGTTTTCCTTGTTTGTTTGGTCCTGTCTAAATAAAAACTTAATTGCCTGTGGACATCCAATGTGTGGAATATGTATTCTGCTTTGTTTGAGTACTTTGGAAAGAAAACTGGAAGTTCTAATGACTGTTGCAGGCAAAAACTGGAACAAACCTTAGGGACAAAGGATGGATTAGGCCTGAGGGATACTCTATCTTTGTGAAAAACCAGGTACGGTGGTTTTACAGATAGAGCTTGAAGCTCTGAAACCCTTCTGGCAGAAGTAATCGCGACCAGAAAGGCAGTTTTCCAAGATAGAAATTTTAAATCACATGTTGCTGCGGTTGAAGGGGAGGTGGTTAAGGCACGTAATACCACATCAAGATCCCACGGAGGAGCAGGATGAGAAATCGGAGGTCGTAAAAGCAGCACCTTTCCTGAAGGTTTTACACAATCTGTTGCTCATTAAAGGTGGGTTTATAGATTCATGAAAATTGGAAATAGCTGCCAATTGGACCTTGATGGTAGAGACTGAAGAACCTTGATTGAATAGGGAAGTTAGAAATTTCAGGACTTCCGATACAGGAATAGTGATGGGATCCAGACTCCGGAGTTGAGCCCAAATAGCGAATCTCTTCCATTTGCTAGTATACAATTTCTTAGTGGCAGACTTGTGGGCCGAAGATAAGATATGTATGACTTCCGGGTCTAAGGTATGATTCCTGACTATAGTCGGAAGAGGAGGAGCCAAGCTGTTAACTTCAAAGTGTGAAGGGACTGGTGGAGTTGTCCCGACTGATGAGTTAATAGGTCTGGGATCTGATCCAGGAACCATGGACCATCCAGTGCATATTTCCGAAGATAGGGGAACCATACCTGACGAGGCCAGTAAGGGGCAACTAAGATCATTTTGCTCCCCAAGTGAGATGCCTTTTGGATCACTCTGGGAAGGAGGGGAACTGGGGGGAAGGCGTATAGCAAGCCGGTGGGCCAAGAATGGGCTAATGCATCCATAGGACTCTCCCCCGGAGCTGGAGTGAGAGAGAAGAACTTTCTGCACTTCGCGTTCAGCGGGGTTGCAAAGAGGTCGCAACAAGGAGTTCCCCATCTGTTGAAGATCTGAGTTGTCACTGCATTGTTCAGAGACCACTCGTGAGGAGAGAGGATAGTTCTGCTCAGTCTGTCGGCTATCACGTTGGATTTGCCAGGGATATGAGTTGCTATCAGAAAACGTCTGGTCGCCACTGCCCATTCCCAGACTCTCATGGCCTCTCTGCAAAGAGGGTAGGATCTGGTTCCTCCCTGCTTGTTCAGATACCAGACCACTGACATGTTGTCGGAGTGAACGGCAATTATGCCCTGAGGGAGGTAACCGTGGAGGGCTTGTAGAGATAGAAGCACCGCCCTCATTTCCAAAATGTTGATATGAAGAAGACTCTCTTCTGAATGCCATTTGCCTTGGACTGACCTGCCCAGGGAATGCCCCCCTCACCCCATCTGGGAGGCGTCCGTAGTCAAAGTGGCCATAGGTGGAGGTGGAACAAAGGGTCAACCCTGATCCAGATTGGAGGGCACCAGCCACCAGCAAAGGTCCCGTTTGCAGGTTTCCGTGATCCGTATGAGGTGACTGAGAGGGAGATCCTGAAAGGACCACTGTGTCAAAAGAAGCCACTGGAGAATTCTCATATGCAACCTTGCTAGGGGGACCAGAAGAACAGTGGCCGACATAGATCCCAATAGCTGCAGGACCATCCTGGCTGGAGCTTTGGATCTGAGAAGCAAGGCTCGGACTTGAGCCTGTATAGTGTGTATCCTTTCTGCAGGAAGATAGACCCACATTCGGTTTGAGTCTATCTCTACTCCGATGAATCTTATGCGCTGAGATGGCAGCAACACAGACTTTGGCCAATTGAAGGTGATCCCAAGGGAAGTGCCTAGTGATATTGTGGCTTGTAGGTTCTGCAATAGTAGAAGCCTGGAGGTGGCAGTTAGGAGCCAGTCGTCCAGATACGGAAACAGCTGGAATCCTAGACTCCTCAGGTGAGCAGTCACGACCGCCAAACATTTGGTGAACACCCTGGGGGCTGTGGTGAGACCAAAGGGCAGCGCGCGGAACTGAAAATGACTGTCTCCTAGGCTGAAGCACAAATGTCTCCTGGACGCCTGATCTACCAGGATGTGGTAATAAGCGTCCTTGAGATCTATGGAGTACATCCAAACACCTTTCTCCAGCAGTGGGAGAATGGATTGTAAGGTGACCATTCGGAACTTGGACTTTTTGACTGAACGACTTAGAATGCTGAGATCCAAAATGGGCCTCAAGTCCCCGGTCTTTTTTGGCACCAAAAAGAATATTGAGTAAGTCCCTAATCCGATCTGGTCTGCGGGGACCGGTTGGAGGTCTCCTTTTTGAAGCAGCTTTGAGACTTCTAAGGCTGCAATTTCCCGTTGACTGGGTGGCGGGTCCGGGATTTTCTTGGACGGAGGTGGGGAGTGAGAAAAGGGGATGGCGTAACCTCCGGCGATAATTCGAAGCACCCATCGGTCCTGAGTGATACCTTCCCAGGCTTTTAGGTGCCTCAAAAAACGACCCCCGACTGGCTCCGGAGCTGCACAGTCGGGCAATCCTTCAGGGATTGTGGAAGGCTGAAGAGCCACGAAAGGACTCATGGTCTCCAGTGTTGCGGGGGCCTCTGCCGCCTCTGGGACGGCGTCTTCCAGAGAAATTTCCCCCTCTGCCTCTAGAAGGGGGATCATCCTGCTGAGGGATAAGACTTCTGGGATCTCGAACCACATTTTCCCTCCTCTTTTAGCCTTGGGATAAGGCCGAAAGGGAGTGGAAAATCGTGCCCCTACGGCAGTCAAAGTCTTACCTTCTTGCTCGCAGCGGGTCAATGTGTCCTTTACCTTGGGTCCAAACAAAGAGGACCCATCAAAGGGAGCGTGGGCAAAGGAAGACTTAAAGGCTTCCGCAAAATGACACAGGCGGAGCCAGGCTTGCCTCCATAGAGCAATACCCGTACCCGCCACTCTACTCACCCCCTCGGCCGCATATGAAATGAGCCTCATGGACGAGTTTGATATCGATGACAGCGTAGCCAACTGAGAGCCAACCGGCTGGGCCAGCTGCTCAGGTAGGTTACCCAAGAGGGTATCTGAAAGCTCCTTGATCAGATCCCTCTGAAACCTGGTGAAGTGCGTTAAATAGTTCAGGGACCTTAAGGTAAAGGCAAATAATCCAAAAAAAGCCTGTTCTTAACACAACACCAGAACCAAACCGGCAAAAGCAGCAATCAGAGGCAAACTGAAATAAATGAGACCAGAAATAGCGTAACAACTTTTAATTCCCCGCTTTCGTCCAAAGACTTCATCAGAATAAAAAAATGTCAATAAAACAAGTTTAAATACTTTCAAATTAATTAAACAATTAAATGCCTGATGGCAAACAATGTAAATTACTACTTCAATTAAAAAAAGAGGTAACACCATCATTCCTTTTATGGAGATGTAACTTCCTGTTTTTCAAAAAGCATTTGATGTTAACAGCTTCGTTAATGCCTGGAAGTTTATCAGCTTTGAGTTTCATCTGCCAAAAAGTTTCTCTTTGTAATATATAATTTTTAAAATCCCCCCCTCTCATATCACTCTGACAAACTTCTAATATAGAAAATAGGAATTTTTTAAAATTGTGACAAATGATGGAATGCTTGTATAAAGCGTTAGTTAAATCTTTCTTTTTTATATCATAAAGATGTTCTTTAATATGAGTTTTGAGACTCCTGCTAGTCATTCCCACATAAAAAGCAGGACAAGTACTGCATAAACTGATGTATATTACGCCACTAGTGTCACAATTGACATTGTTAGGAACAGTTAAAGTTCTATTGTGAGATTCTATACTTATGTAGGGTCCCACAGAAATATATCTACATGTTTTGCAGTTGTAACAACACTGCATACCTTTTTTAGTAGTGATAGTTTTACTATCATTGTGACTATTCTTATACTCCAA
This sequence comes from Protopterus annectens, assembly GCF_019279795.1. NCBI lineage: Eukaryota > Metazoa > Chordata > Ceratodontiformes > Protopteridae > Protopterus > Protopterus annectens. Next base: position 1,342,291,463 of record NC_056731.1, read on the forward strand.
TATTTTTTTCAAATTACGGGTATTCCTAGACACAAAAACAGGCTGGTCACCAACCACCCTAGATAAATCCAAGTTTCCCCTAATCACTGACCAGTTCTTTCTAACCAAATTTTGTATGTATGTAAGGTCATTACTCATTTCAATGGAACAAATTAAGTTTGTGTTCAATTTACCCTTATTGATGGTATTGCCTACGGTGGTGTCATTATAAAGGCAGCTGAACTGAGGGTGCGCTTCCCGTACCGATCCATGCTCCTAGACTCCTTATTAGGAGGATGGACGGACGTCGAAGCCTCTGCTACATCTTGTTGGGTAGCAGATGCCACCACCAAGGCATCTACAGCCACACCTTTGGTCAAAAACTCCTTCTCTGGGGGTGCTGATAGGAACTTATTTGGGCGAGCAGGCACCGGTTCCACAGAGTCTGGATGTTCCCACGCCCTTCGACAGATCAAATCTAGGAGCTCGTCGAAGGGCGGAGACACCCAGGAGGCAGAGGGTTGAGCCGCGAAGGCCTTAAGGAACACCGACTCGTCAGCCGAAGGGGGTTTGGAATGCCAGCCGCCTCGTTGTTTGAGGGCTTCCAAGATGTCTGCAAAGGAGACATCATCTGAGGACGACTTAGGGGACCCTTCCGCATCATCAAGATCAGTGTCTGACGTGAGAGACTCATCGGGGGAGTCGACATGCTTCCTTTTGCACAATCTTTTCCTTGGGGGTTCCTCTGAAAAAGCTTCAGGGGGACCTCCAGGAGAGAACCCCAGTGGGGTGACCTCAGGCCCCGAGGCTCCGCTGTCTAAGGACAGGGGGACTACCAAAGACCCAGTCTCCGTATGTAGGGAAGGTGCTGGTGAGACCGTGGAGGTAGCCAAAGAAGATTTGGCTAACGCACTCCTCATAGCCCTGAAGGCGGACCACCAAAATCCTGGGAAGGTCCAACCCCGTGGCCACAACAGTGGATGGTACCCCAGAGCCGATGCACCGAGAGGAAGGCTCGAACCGAAAACATCAGTCCCAAGCATCCCCGGGGCCGACAGAGGAGGTCCGTGTACGAACTCGACTCGAGAGCAGGGGTTGGAGTAAGGGTCGGGCCGACCGAAAACCTCCATCGGCTCCACCAGCACCGGCTCCAACGGTGCCGAGGCTGTTGGAGGAGGAACCAGAACTACAGGGTGGGCCATCGGCTCCGAAGCCAATTGGGCTGGAGCCGAAACTAATTTCTGGAATACAGGAGACTGAAACAGTCTTAGGAGCACCCTGTCGATGTCCGAATCCGACATCTTGGAAGATCGAGAGGAAACCGATCGGGTCCGAACCGACTTCTCCATCGGCTCTGAAGGACTGGGGGACCGGCTCCGAATGGACTCAACCAGTATCGGTGCCGAGGGAGATCCCAAAACAATTTCCCTTGGTGCCGAGGAGGGCTTCGGTGCCGAAGGGGAAGAGTCTGAGCCGGCAACCCTCATCTGCTCCAAAATCAGTGGAGCCGATGAAGGTGACCCGCCTCTCGAAGCCCCAGTCATCGGCACCGAAACCAGAGGAGTCGAGACTGGGGGCATCGAGGCAGACCGTTCCTCCCTCGGCTCCTAAGTCCGTGGAGCCGATGGGGAAGCCTGCCTGGATTTCTTAGTAGTCGGTTCCGACGGGCTGGTCGGAGCCGACGCTTTCTTTTTCTTAGTTGGAGAGGAAGAGGAAGATAAGGCCTCCTCGAAGGAGGGTTTAATCAGCCCTTTCAAGATTAATTTATTCTTCCTCTCTTGGAGGACCCTAGAGGAAAAAGCGTGACACATGCTGCAGGACTCCTGTAGGTGCTTGGCGCCTAAACAATATACGCACGAGGAGTGATCATCTGTTATAGACATTTTATAATTGCACCTCGTGCACTTCTTGAATCCTGAGGGTCTATGTTCTTTGGACATAATGCCTCTAAAACACTCACTATAACAGTGGAAAAAAACACTATCTAGTCAGAAAACAAAGATTTTAAACAACAATAAATCCTTTTTTTTTTTTTTTTTTTTTTTAAGATAGATCAAAATTAACCAGTACAATACAAATATCACAAACACCAAAATGGAGGGCCAAGAACCCTCTAACTTAAACAGGTACTTGACCTCCTTAAAAAAGAAAACTTGCTAAGGAATAGGGAAGGCCCTCTAACTTAACGGAAACCTTTCCTAATCAAACACACAAATTTACCACAATATTATACCAAAAAACATGCCGTGCACAACAATAGCTGTTAAAACAGCTTTTGGGTAAGAATAGAGAATTTCCTGACAGGAAAACTTTAGAAAAAAAACAGCACTTAGCTCAGCCAAGTTTGAGACCACGTCCTAGCTTGTAAGCGGCAAACGAGATCTGGAGGATTAGTGGTGGTGCATCCTGGAATAGAGAATAGCTCAGCCAATAAGAGGCTTCGCTCTATAGCATAGCTTGCCGAGTCGGAGCCGAGGATCGGCTCTGAGCCCATCAGTACAGAATGTAGGCGAGATAGGATCACATAACATCTACAGTTTGTATCTTACCTACTAATACTGAATTAGTCATACTTACTTTGTACTTATACGCTAATCTGTATGTTTTCCATAAAACACAAATATTTTTCAGTTCCTTTAATATTACATCCCATTCCTTTCTACTGCCTTCTTTGTCAAAATGTATTCTTAAAACAGATATTTGTTTCACAGAGAATTGTATACCTGTTATTTTATTGCGTCTCCCATTTCTTTGTTTTTCTCATTATTTAAAGTCGTGCCTATTTCGTTTTAGTAATCAACTAAATAAAACATAACTTCGCTCATCCATTCTCTATTTTTGGTAGTTATGATGGTATCATCTGTGCACGACACTGTTAAAGAAAAATGCATTTCTCGTGATTATTATTCACAAAATGCACATTAACTTGCAGTTTCTTCACAAATTAATTGTTTAATATTTATGTTAAAAAAGGTTTGTAGGATAGATGTATAGTTGTGCAAACCACAGATACTTATTGTAGTTCAAAGTGTTTTACAGTTGCATTCTAATATTAAGCTGTAAAGTGTATTAACAGATGACTGAAGGTAAAGGAAGTGCTGAAGGTTTAAGGGATGTACTATGGTATACAGAGTCTGGAATGCCCAGGAAAGAAGGAAAGTACGCAATGTGAAAGAGATTTTGTTTTATGTGAGCTCTGACCTTCCCAGGCTGGGATGGGAAGTTACAAGGAATGTTAGGGAGTTAGAATGTACTGGTACTAAAAGATACAAACAAGGTCTGGAAAAACAAGACTGGTTGCCAGACCAGATGGCTCATGTTTTTCTAAGACATTATTGTTACAAAAACATGGTTAAGTTTTCACATGCAGCATTAAGTGTGAAGCACAAGGGTCTGCAGAGAACTATTTGCTAATTAAAATGAAATGTCACACTTCTGCATGCATGTTACTGATAACAAAGTATAAAAATTGTGTGATTTTACTGCTTGGAGAGACTGATTTGGAAACTCTGTGAAGGCAGTCTCCCAGCACTGTGATTTATTAAATAAAGAGACCAAATGACTGCACACCCTGAAAAGTTATTCTTGGCTCAAGACTAAAGGTAATTACTGTTACTTATGCATATTTTAACTGCACTCTAGCAACATCAGAACTGGAATTTCAACATCTTTATGAGTTAAATATTTTGCATTCTTCACTTTATGATTAACCTCACTATTGTATTCATAACTAAACCAAACAAAACACTGCTCATAGGACACCCTTGTCCTATACAATTACTCATTTCAATTCCGTTACTTAACCAACCATTCACTAAGACTCTTATTTTATCACTGTACGCTGTTATGCATACTTGCTTAATTTTGTTGCTAATATTATACATTTCCGTTATTTCCCCAAGACATACATTTTATATCTTTTTGCCCTCTTACAATATCATCCACTATTTATCTTACTATCAATAACTCTTGACATCCTTTTCCTTTCATACCATATACATCTTCCTCCATTATATATATTGCATCTTATTCTCAAATCTTTTCTGTATTATTTTCATAAATATCTTAGTCTGTGTTGTTTAACACTATTGGTCTCCAATTATTTATTCTTTTTCTCCTTTTTCCATATAAATTTTAATATCCCACTGCATAATTCCTTATGATTTAAACCTTCATTCAACCATAAGCACTTTTTTCTGACATTCTTCTGTTTTTATACATTTCAAATCCAATCCCACCAGGACCAGCTGCTGACCTATATTTAACTGTTTAAACACGTTTTATAATTCATGTACCGTAATCTCTTTTTTCCAGTTCTCCATTAATTTGTTCAGAGAATTGTTTTACTTCCCATATCCTTGCACTTTGCTTCTTTTTCTTGCTATTTCTTCCATATAATTTACAACTTCCATAATTTATTGTTGATTTTTTTTATTATTTTATCTTTCATTTCTCTCATCATACTACTAACCCTTCTTCATTATCTTTCTTTCTACGCTGTAAAATACCTTTGCCTATATAATAATAATAATAATTCTTTCTCCAGACTGGGAACTGCTACCTAGAACTACCTGCCTACAGGCATCACAATCTAGAAATCATGAAGAGCTTCAAAGATGCCCTTAAAGAACATATCTTTACTGAATCTACTTTACCTGCTACCAAGACAATGGTTAGGTAACTTACCATCTCATATCATGAACAGAATATATTTAACAAACTTTTCTCAGCCACTTAATATGGCATCTTATTTTATATATATATACATATATATATATATATATATATATATATATATATACTTTATGCACATCTTACTACCAGGAGGAATACAAGCAGTAGCAACTATAATGACAGTCTGCTATAAAAGTTCTTTGATCAAAACATATCTCCCCCATCTATCTGCTAATTTTTGCATTACTTCAAACGGCAAAAATGCCTTGATTAAGATAGCTCCCCCTCTTCACCTCCCTTCAGGGTAAAATGAGAAACCTAGCAATCTGAGAAATCTTCCATCTAATTTTAAATGTCCCTCACTATTGACACGCATTTCTTGCAATAGTACTGTATCCAGTTTTAAGTGTTTTAAACAGCTCATAATGTGTCTTATTCACAGGGCAGTTAATACTATATATTTTGCAGTATAGGAGCTCAAACATTTCCTACTGGATTCTAGGATTTCTGACAGCTGCACTTGTGTAACAGATACTTAGCACACAGTCCATCAGAAAAAAAACAGCCATTGTGGTGTCGTTCTATCATATTTTCAAATATAACTTAGAATTATGCATATTCTCAGATACTAATATAGCCCTTTTAGCCATCCTACCAGTTTATGCCATAAACAAAGAATACAAACGAAAACTATTTACACAACTGATACACCATTTCCAAGGAGAACAATGAAAAATTCCTCTTCTCACATGCCGGCAAAGACAATTCACCAGCACCATTTTCAGAATGAGAGATGGCACATATATCACTATAATTCTGTCATCTTGCAAATCCCTACCCCCCAACACACACATTATTGCTGTAAATCCATGCAGCACTTCCTTACAAAGTCATACACAAATGTTACATTTAAATCAGAAATTGCAGAAAAGTACAGTTGTGCAAGAACTTGCCACAACAGTAGATGTCATACTGATCACTGCTGCATTATCTCACCCTATAACTTGGACGTCAGGAGAGGGTACCAAAGCAAAAAACTTCCATAGAGACATATGTCTGGCATATGTCCCAAGTCTGCAAGTATAAAGGTTCATAAGTGGACATATGAGTGTGAAAACCTCAGACTATCTCAAAGTCAGGAAGCCTGGAGACACCTGAGGATGCCAGGTAGGCAAAGGTAACTAAGAGGGAAGAAAACAGAAGATGGCAGCTCCCCCTCCATCCATGAGAAGTAGGGCAAAAACTAGTTAAAGACAAATAAGGGGGATGGCAGGGTGAGAATGAATACTGCAACGATGATCAGAAGGACATGGTAAGTTCTTACACAACTGTACTTTGTCTTTCTTTAGAACACTGTTGCAATATTCCAAACTGCTGGGTGATTCTCAAAGCTTAGTGAGTGTTGAGGATAGATGGATAAATCATATGAGAGCTGCCAATTAGTTCAGAAATATCTGACCTGGCAAAGGAGGCTCTGGATCTGCAGAAAGCATCTACTCTGTAATGCTTAATAAAGGTATGATGGGAGGACCAAGCTGCTACTTCTAGGATGATTCTTAAGTCAACACTTTTGTGAAATACTCCAGAAGAGGCCACTGAACTAGTAGAGCGTGCTTTTACTGTGGAAGGTAAAAATTTTCCATGATAGGACTATCAGAAAGAAATGAACCCACAAATCCAGTTGACTATAGTTTGTTTAGAAACTAGTTTTTTTCAGTTTGGCATCTTGAAAGGAAACAAACTGGTCAGTCTTGTGGCTGGACTGAGTTACCTGCATACATCCAGGGGAATGGAGTATCCTCTCTCCCCCGTTCTGAGGATTGAGGAAGAAACTGGGAGGATTGATGACCTAAATGAGGGAGAGCTCACCGATAACTTTAGGCATAAATGAGGAACTGGCCTTCGGGGACACTCTGTCCTTATGAAAAATGAGGAAGACAGGTGTTGCCATCGGGGCTCGCAGTTCAGACACTCTTCTATCTGAAGTAAGGGCTACTTTAAGAATGGTTTTATAAGGGCAACACTTGAGAGAAGCAGAGGCTGCCAGTTCAAAGGAGGTACAGCAGACTTTCATGGACAAAGTTAAGGTCCCAAGATGGTACAATAGCTTTCCTTAGGAAATTTTAAATGGAGGACTTCTTTAAGAAACTAATTGACCTCTAGCATGGAAAGAAGAGGATGGTCTAGTGAAAACATGCAGAAATGACCAATAAGCATGTCTTGCTCAAAGAATAGACAAGATCAGCATTATAAAGATCACACAAATAAGACAGAAGAGTGGGGACTTTCCATTGTATAAGGCCCTGTCCTTTAGCCTGACACCAGATATACATCCAAATGGAAAATATTAATGCAATAACCAATGACGTTGGTGTGGTATATTAAAGATTTACCGATGGTTGGTGTGGTTCAATCATGAAGGCAAAGCTCAAGTAATTAAATAAGCCAGCCATAGGTAAATATTAAATATACCACACCACAGAGTTGGTTATTGCTACTATACAATGACATTATTTAAGAAAGAAATATTTACTTTTCTTAAATATTTATATAACAGCACAGTGGTGCTCTTCCTCGTTTTCTCTGGTATCCTGGGGCCTTCCTGATGTACTGCGCATATGTATGGGACTTGCGTTCCCACGCTTATTCAGTACATCAGTGCTGTGTAAAGGAAGTAACAGAGAAAGGAAGAGCTCAGTTGCGCCCCCCCCCCCTTTTTTTTTTTAAATTAAGAAAAAAGAAAATAGGAGACTTAACATTTGGGAGAGATGGGACAGAGAAAATAAGAAAACAAAAGGATAATCAGGTATGTTTCTTTAGTTCATAGGAAGTTACTAGGCTATTGGCCCTGAGGCCCTTATAAGCCTAGCCTAGTCAATAGTTTAGCCCGTGTTCAGACTAGCAGAGTGCTTGACATGAAGAGAAGGTCTATGGGACACAAATCTGCTCCGCCAGCAAGTCCTACTGATGTCACAAACTAAGTTGAGGCCACGCGTGCGGGTCCCTCGAGTGGAGCTTGACTTGTGAATATGCAGCAGTCCCATCAAGGCGGGATCCAAGATTGCCTTGTATGCCAGAGAGAGGTCACCTCTGAGGAGTCTGTATGAAACTCAGTAAAGGGATAGGGCATTTAGCCTATCTGTGATTATCCTTTTATTTTTCACTGTGCCATCTCTCTTGTTCGTTTGAGGTCTTCGGTTTTCAAATTTATTTAAAAAAAATGAAAGAAAAGTAACATTTTTATTCGACAGATTTATAGAAAAATGTCCAGGTGAATGGACCTTTTTCCATTGGTATATTCTCAGATTTACAACTGGCCAGCTAGTTGGGCTGATCAATCAGCATACTCCTATTTGAATTTTAACAGCCAGTCATTTTATAATTTCTAATATTTCCTAATAGTAGGTTACATTGCCTACTAAAGAACATGCAGCACATCCTCAGAAAACTAATGTCTGAAAGGGAACATAATCCTATCATCCATACTGTCAAGCTGAGTGAAGTACTTAGCCCTTGTGTTTTGTCAGCAAGTCCACTCTGTGAGGTAACTTGTGGTGATGATCCCTGGCTAAGTGGTAAAAGGGGGGGGGGGGGCAATGCTGCCTTCGCCAAAAGGAAGTTATCAGTAAAATTTTTGCTTTGTGTCTCTGGATCTTTAGCAAGACCTTTGGAAGAAGAGGTACAGGAGGTAAGAGATAAAGAAACCTCCCTGTTGAAGAAAATGATGCGGCATCTGTCCTCCAAGCCTGAGGTAAGGAGTCCTGGAGCAACAGTGATGAAGTCTATTTGAGGAATATCCCATTTGTGGATTATATCTAGGAAGACATCTCTGTTTGGCATCCATTCATAAGGGTCTTCCTTTGATCTGCTTAGGATGTTAGCTAGGACATTATCCTGTGAAGGAATGCAAACTGCTTGGATGGACAGGTTTACTTTTGTGGCCTGTTTCCATGCCATAAAAGTCAGTCTGCATAGCTGATAAGATAATGGTCCCCCTTGCCTGTTTATGTACCACATGACTGAAGTGTTGTCTGAGAATATTTTGTGGGGGCCTGGAGCCCAAGTCTGGGCAAAGGTCTGTGGGGCTACAATCAGTGCGTGCACCTCCATCAGGTTGATATGTTCTGCCCTCTAATTTGGTGGACATTGACCATGGACACGCAGAGAGCTCATCCATGCCCCTTATGCAACATATGAAGTATTAGTGTGCAGATCCTGGTGGGATATATAAATTCTAAATGTCAGTCTTGGGTTGAGGTTTACCTGTGATGGCCACCACTGAAATTCTTTCTTCAGGCAGGGGAATTGCAGGATCTGGGATTCCACAGGATGGGCATGCTGGGACCAGAAAGCAGCCATGACTCCCAGTGTCCTGAGATCTTCTCTTGTAGAGCAAGTTTCAAAGGGTAATACAGGTTGAAAGCAGTCAGAGAGGCTCTGCACTTTATCTAGAGGAAGGAAAGCCTTCACGAGTTTAGTTTCCAGTCTGGATCACAGAAAAAACAGGTCTATGGCAAAATTCAGAATGGACTTCTTGAGGTTGACTATGAATCCCAGACTCTGAAGGAGGGAAACAGTGAAATCTAGATGTAGTAGAAAGGCCTGCTGAGAGGGTAACTGTATTAACAGGTCATTTAGATATGGGAATATCTGAATTCCTTAAGTTCTGCAAAAAGCTATGACTTGTGCCAGACACTACGTGAAGAAGATGGGAGCAGTAAATAGCCCAAAGGGTAAATCAGAGAACTGAAAGTGTGATGAACAAGCTGAAAATCTCCGAAATTTCCTGAAGGAAGGGTGAACTGGACTGTGAAGGCAAGCATCCTTCAGATCCAAGTGGACAAGGACATCCCGAGAAGAATAAATGGCATAAAAGTCTGAAGTGGCAACATCTTGAATGATGGATAATTGAGAAACGTGTTGAGGAGGGACAAATCCAGTGCAGGTCTCCATTCTCCTTCTTTTCTTTGTATTAGAAATAGACTGAAATAAAATATTCTTCCCATGTGCCTTTGTGGGAATGAATCCTCATTATCAGAGGACACTTGGCCTGGGGAGTGAATCTGGGAGAAGTGGGCCAGGGAATGTTCATCTGAATCAAACTCTGCTTCATCATTCACTAAGGATGATTCCGGACATCTCTTCTAAGTGGCAGGAGTAGGAACAGCATAGACGAAAGATAGCAGTTTCGGTGCTAAGACAGCCTTACACAGATCTTGGAAAAAAAATCCATCAACTCATTTTACTGACATTTCTGAGGAAAGGAAATGTTTTTGGTTTTCAGCCATTTTTTTTTCTTCTTCTTTGGCATGAGGGCTGGTGTTAGCATTTTTGAGCCCCCAGAAATATCATGTCGAGGGCCCCCTAGGCACTTCCGGTGTATGTATCACCTTTCACTGCCACCCTTCCTAAGATAGATAACAACCTTTTAGTTCATGCTGCAAACTTTTACGAGTAGTACGCCCAGACTGACCCATAGCTACAATATTCTTACTTTACAACAGGCCTATGTACCACACTATATTGGCCCATCTCAAAAAAGGACAGTTACTGTTACTGTCATTTAGCTGCAACACAGACGTAGGTGAAATGGCGCCCTAGGCCTACACATACCTTTCCAGGGGCCCCCATCTTGGGCTCCCCATACAATTTACATTACTTTCTTCTTCTTTTTCTCACATTTTGCCTTACTCTTCATCTTTGTCAAGAAGCCATAACTTCCTATATGCTTTGAAGTGCATTTTCTTTTTTTTTTTCTTTTTACACAACCATTTCATCCAAAAATGGCTTGAACAGAAATTATGACAAAGGAAAGAAACTGTGTTGCTGTTTAGTTTTAGTTTTCCTTGTATCCTTTCAACATAACTTTCCTGACCAATACAGCACAGTAATAACCATTTAGGAAATAACTGAAATAAGCCAGGGGCCAAGAAGCCATAGGGATATAGATGTTCTAGGATGTATATTTAGAGCATTTTCTAGCCTTTTAATCCAATGGTGGCCCAAACAAAAAACATGAGTAAGAAAAGAATTTCAGTCTTATTTTTTTTTTTTTTGTCTTTCAAAGAAGGCATACACTGTACCCAAAGCTTAATGTTCAAATATGACAAAACTGTAGCTCACAATAAACCAGCAAGCCAGTTGTTCTCTGGATACACAGGTCCTATCTGGGAACCTCCTGCCTCCCAAAAAAGACTGCCTATGAATTTCTCTGGTGTTAGTTAGACTGGGATGAAGGCAGAGGTAAAAACTGTCACAGTCACTTGTTTCTAAGTGTCTGCTGACATACATATACAAAGCATGCCTCCTCAGTCCTCACCCCTAACCCCCAAAGGCAGCCATCTGTATATACGCCTGATGTGTATTCCTGAGGAAAGTGAAAAAAAAATAATGATTACAGTACTGTATTCCACTTTCTTGCTTCTAGACCGTACACTGCCCCTACACAAGCTATTGTAACTGTCTTTGTACACCTCTAAGGTCTATGAGAAAAGTAAAAGGAACAATGAACACACTGCCCTCAGCCCAAACACAAACTATAATGACCTCACATGCACACCCTTTAAGGTTTGAATGTGATGAAAATTAAAGAAGTAATAATGACCCCCCCCCCACACACACACACACACACACACACACATACACAAAGCTTGCAGCAGCTTTCTGCACATATGCATCCAAGCAGGGCTATTTTTAGAATGGGTGCAGCTGAGAGTGGAGGCCATTATCAGCTTTATCCTAAGAGGCACATATCAACCCTGTTAAGGTTAAAGAGCATAATCAGAAAATTAATGCATTTTTTCTCCACATTTTTCCACAACTAGCAACAGCTTTTGTGATGACTAAGGGAGCCTCCTGTATCAATTTATACAGTCTGGGGAGTGGGGCTCTTATTATTATCTTCTTATTTTCTTATTCTTAAAAGATCTAAATGTCTGAATGTTCTGTGACATATTTTATGCCTTACTTAGGAAATATAATTACTTGTTAGATATATTTTTTATTGATACCCAGAAGAATAATATATGTGTCTTGGCATTATTGGGTGTGTGCACAGGTAAAAATCAGACATTTTTTTACACAGACATGCGTGTATATACAGATCAGTGACTGCTGTTTAGCAGTCGTCAAATAGCAGCAGGGGTAAGTCACTTTTACTTACCTCAGTGAGGAGTAATCCCTGATTTCACAGATCTTTCCTGATTTTGCTCAGAATTTTGCTCTGTCCTTTGTAAAAAGTTTGATTTGCTTGTAAATAATTCAGGATTACAGGCAGTCAATAAATCCACACATCATTGTTTTATACCTATTGTTCAAAAAAACTGTATGCTGATGCAAAAGGTGTTATTCAATTAACTTTTTAATTAAATTGTAGTAATATTTAAAATGTACTCCTGATTTTGAGTCTTTATTCTGCTACTATTGGTATTTCACTGAATTCTTCAGCAAAAAAGTTGAGAGTACCGGGTATTCTGCCAGTATTTATAAAACTCCCTTAAAGAGAAAACCATCTCTGAAGATTGGAATCATCAGCTCTTCCTAAAATTCAAGGTATGCACTGAGATCAGTCACTCTGAGCTGCTGATCTCTCTAGTGCTCACCTTTGTTTATGTTCATTATAAGCTTTATTGTAACAGGGTCATATCACAGCCCTGCTCAGGTTAAAGAGCATAATCGGAAAAGTAATGCTGTTTTTCTCATTTTCCCCAACCAGCAGCAGTTTTTGTGGTGCCTCTCACACAGTCAGAGTTGATTAAGGGGGCCCCGTTGCAGCTATAGGTATTGCAAGTACTTAATGGTGGCTATGGTGTTAGTTTTAGTGAAGTGAATGTCCACCAATGTTAACTAAACCAGGGGCACCATGTCAGTGGTAAAATATTTAATGGAATTGTGAAGGATGTTCTTTGATAAAACACTGTTACTATAACCAGATATATCTTTGAATTTAAAAGGAAAAGTTATTACCCACCTGGTTTATTATGTACACAAGATTTCTGTACTAGCTTTTGCTGGTTTGACAGACATGTTAGAAAATATCAAGATAAGATAACTTGCTGTGGTAAGAGGCCCCCAGGAACAGGCAGCACCCAGCAACCGCAGGGTTCACTAGTGCCTAAAGCCAGCTATACGTGATGTCCACTTTAACAAGATGTGGCAGATTCAGCCCCTGACATATGTCTATTAGTGAACCAGGTACTTCCATTACTAATATTTGCAGAAAACCCTCAGGCTCTTGTGAAATGATTAGATCTGGTTCCCCTTCTCATTGGTAAGGTTATGCATTCTGACATGCCTGAATCAGATGCCATACTGGCCTCTCACAGGGTGGCAGTAGTGAGAGTCTGAGGAAAAAGGACATACTGCAGGTATGCCCGAGTCCAACTGGGCAGTCATAATATCATGCCTAGGCCTCTTTAATGACTTCTTCAGGATAAATGGGACATCAGGATAGGAAGGCTACACCATTTTAGCTTGCATGAGGCACTTAATGAGCTGGGGCTCCAAGTAAATGTTAAAAGATGAAAGGTGTTTACACAAGGTTTTAGGTACAAAGGACTGACAGATACTGCATTTTTCTAAACCTGTTATGCACCTAGACAGAAAAGAGGTGGAGATCCTTGTAAGGAATCTGCCTACCATAATCACATTTTCCCCGCCTAGCTGGCATCTAACAGAACTGCAAATGCCAACACTTTTAAAAAAAAAATTAAGGAAGGCTCCTCAACGGGGCACTTATTTGAAACTGGGAAAGCAAAAGATACCAGTAAACAAGTTTAGAACACACCAACAGGTGTGACACCTGCATTCAGACTGACGGTGTGACAGTCTGAGGTTTTCATACTCAAATGTCTGCTTAGGTACTCTTACAACCACAGGTTTAAGGCATACACCAGATGTATGGCTCTATGTAAGATTTTGGCTTTGGTACCCCATCCAAACATCCAGGTTATCTGGAGAGAGAACAACAGTTTGAAATACTGATGTGACGATGTGCGTTGTTGCCATCTGTGTCAGGGAGAGTGGGGCAGAGCATGTGTGACATACGCTATCATGGTTACCTGGAGATTTGTAAACAGTCAAATGATAGAAAATTATTTAGAAAACTATCACACTGACTTGTACAGCTGTTTATGTTAAAAATGTCTCAACAGTGTTATTACAAGTGATTAAATGTTTAAACAAAGAATTCTATAGTTTTCAAATACTGCAACAGATATTAGCAAAGCTCTGTGTGTGATTTGCACCAGAGTCATGTGATGAACTGTGATTTCATTTGATAACCAGCACTGAGGGGATGGATCTCACAGATCAGCCTGTTTTGTTTTGTTTACTTTGGAACCTGCTATAAAAATCTATGACCGTTACCACATTCAGTTCAGTTGTAATCAGTTAGCAGTTGGAAAAACATCATTTTGCCTTGAGAAAGTAAGCATCTCAGCATCTAATCTTGCCTTGCAGTATTAATTTAGTTCTGTAGAGAACAGTTCTTCTTTAGACAATCAGGAATTACAATGAGAATAGCTAAGTATCGTTTTTCTGCATCTGCTTGAATCTGTCCAACTGTGTTATTTTTATTTCCCCTATGACAAACTCTGATGTTCATTGCACGTAAATAATTGATAATCTTAAGTTTTCTACTTTATTTATTATTAAATATTTTATACCTTTTATTGTGGCTGGTCTTTTAGAGATCTCTTTTAACATCTTGAAAATACTTGAGCTTATTCTAGTGATGCCTTGGCCACTCCGAAAAGCCTTGCTGCTAGGGTTACACTCTACCATTAATATTAGTATTGATTTTGCTCAGTATAATTGGATACACTTGTAAGAGCCTGACAGTGACTGGCTGGTGGCAGCATTGGTACCTTATTGTCTGGGCAAAAGGGGGCACAGCTAGTAAATCTGTGCAAGCCTTTTCAAGGTGCGTTGTGTGTGTGAAAATCAAATACCCAGGTGTAGGTGTGTCAGTCATTTGGAACTGTTCTTGGGGAAAATTGTGCTTGATGCAGAGAGCTGCATTTGAAATTGCTGTGTAAATCCATCCTTGTTTTAGTGACTGTCTCTCACCAGTGTCAGTGACAAGGATCAAGGCTCCTTGATTACTGGCCCGGGGTAAAAAGGGGCCATCACATATTGGTGGCAGAACAGTGGGAAATTAACTGAACTTCAATAGCCTGTGGGCAGTTGTCACTGAAGGTGTGTGTACTCTCAAGAGCCACAAGGTAAACATTCAGTTTCATTTTCACAACAGTTTTCTTTATTTTTGTCAGTTTGTTTAGTCAGGGAAAGTAGGCAAAGATGTCAGCTGAGGATTACGGTAAGCTGACAAAGAACCAGCTGGCCAAGGTGTCCAAAGTCAAAGGACTTGTGCATGCTAACCGGACTAAAGAAGAAATTATTTCAGCTTTAATCCCAGTTGCAGAGCAGACCAGTGGCCAGGAGGACAACCAGTCTGGTGATGGAGATGTGCAGTCTGCAGAAATGGGACAGTTCACCTTTTCCTCAAAGGACTTAAAAATCTGACTGGAGCTGAAGAGACTTGAACTGGAGACCAAACATTTGGAGGCTGAAGAAAAGGAGAAGCAGCATCAATATGAGACTGAAGAAAAGGAAAAGCAGCATCAACTGGAGACCAAACGTTTGGAGACCAAAAAGTGAGGAAAGCCATCTGGGTAGTTGTATTCAAGCTTGCACCCAGGAATGTAATCTGTTGAGAGGGTACCAGTTGTGATTTCTTTTCGTTTATGGTGTACCCTAGACAAGTTAGAACTCTTTTTACAAACGCCAGATGATTTATAAGCATGGCCTGGTTTTCTGCCTGAATTACACAATCGTCCAGGTATGGATATATTTGAATATTTCTTTGCCTGCAAAATGCAATTACTGGAGCCAGGCACTTTGTGAATACCCTGAGCACAGTAGACAAGCCAAAGGGCAGTACAGAGAACTGATAATGCAAGTAGCCTGCTTTGAAGCGTAGGTATCTTCTGCAAGATTCCCTGATTGAGATATGCAGGTAAGCCTCTTTTAAATCTAGAATTGCCAACCAGGCATCCTTGCCTAGCATAGGAAGTAATGGTGAAGAGTCAGCATCTTGAATTTAGGAATGTCCAGAAAGGTGTTTAGAGTAGACAGGTCCAGAATTGGACACCATGAATTGTCTTTTCTGGGTACCAGGAAAAGCCCGGAATAGAGGCCTTGTCCCTTTTCCTCTTGTGGTACCGGTTGAATAGCCCCCAAGTTTAAGAAGGAAAGTATTTGTTTCTGAGCCTCTGCCCACTGATTTGGGGACAGGTTTGGCCAGCCGTTTGGTGTTGGCAACATGTGGAAATGAAATATGTATCCCTGGGACACTATTTTTAAAACCCATTTGTCCTGGGTTATGAGTTCCCAGTTTTTTGCATGAAGAGCAATCTTTCCCCCCAAAGGGGCAGCTAAAAGGTAAGTGCTTGGTAATTTTAAAGGAAAGTCATTGACACTGTTTACCATAGTGGGTGTCTTGTTATTTCCAGATTTGGAAGTGGAGGCCTCCCATTGCTTAGTTCTGAGAGTCCCTTGGGACTGAAACTTGGTACTTGGTGTGTCTGGGTTTGGCTTGAGAGGATCTGGAAGGAGCTGGAAAGGACCGATTCTTATTACTCCAGTGCCTACTAAATCTTGGAGGTTGCACTTGTAAGAAATCTTTCACAGTTTGCATAGATTTAGCTTTATCTTCCATCTTTTTTAGAACTTCTTCAGCCTTATTGTCAAACAGACTGTCCTGATTTAAAGGAGCATCCAACAACTTTGCTTTAACATGATCAGGCAGAGATTGCTCCTTAAGCCAAGCATGCCTTCTAAGCACAGACCCAGTAACAGCAGCCCTACAAGAGGCCTCTAAAGAATCAAAACCACATTGCAAAGTATGTTTTCCAACTTGTTCAGCTGAATGCAGTAAATCCTGGAAATCTATTTTTCACACAGTCAGAAATCAACATAATTTTCTGCTTGAGCAGTCCCATAATATGCTGCTGCTATTTTAGCATATGAAATTGGCTGTTTAAAGCCCTGATTGCCAAGGTTGCAGAAGTATAAACCTTTTTACCTCATCTATCCAGTGCCCTGGAGTCTCAGAAGGAGTAGCGTTTTTAGCAGTAGAAGCCTTAATGCCCTTGGGCCCCTGAGAAATGGTTTATGGGTCTGCAACAGGATTTTTGAAAAAAAACTTGTGGGACTCAGGAACCCAGTAGTATCTGTCTGGTTTACTAGGAGCCGGAGGCAGGGAATGAGGGGCCATACTGGATTCCGAAAAACATCATCAACAATGTCTAGTACAGGAGGTATAGCCAAAGGTCTATGCTGGGGTAGAAGAAAGAAATCCCCAAGCCTCTTTTTAAATTCAGAAAATTCCTGACTTTCCCAGTGGAAATGCTCCTGTACGGTATGTAAAGTTTCCCCAAAAGAAAAGTCCTCAGGGGGGGGGGGGGGCAGAGGGAATGGAATCCTCTGCATCAGAATCCTCATAAGTAGGAGTGGACAAATCCAGGTCACTGGAAGAATTAGACGAAACAGAGTCCCGATCAGAAGACTCATAGTCAAACTCAGTCCTAGGACTCTTAGAAAGGGGGGGGGGGGTTGACTTCCCCTAATTAGAGTAATAAGATCTTCAGCCATTTTGATAA
>NC_056731.1:1342309277-1342389277 GCF_019279795.1 Protopterus annectens
AGCTTCACCCTATGTTGTTTTTACTGTCCTATATACTGTACTACTGTTACATAAACAGCTTCACCCAAGGTTGTTTTTACTGTACTGTATACTGTACTGTTGTTACATAAACAGCTTCACCATAGGTTGCCTTTACTGTACAGTATACTGTACTACTGTCATACACAGCTTTACCCTAGGTTGTTATTACCATACTGCATACTGTACTACTGTTACATAAACACCTTCATCCTAGGTTGTTTTTACTGTACTGTACACTGTACTACTGTCATAAACAGCTTCGCCCTTGGTTGTTTCTTTGTACTGTATACTATCCTACTATCATAAACAGCTTTACCCTAGGTTGTTTTTACCATACTGTATACTGTACTACTGTTACATAAACAGCTTTACCCTCGGTTGTTTTTACTGTACTGTATATTGTACTACTATTATATAAACAGCTTCACCCTAGGTTGTTTTTACTGTACTGTATACTGTACTACTGTCATAAACAGCTTCACCCTTGGTTGTTTTTCTGTACTGTATACTATACTACTGTCATAAACAGCTTTACCCTAGGTTGTTTTTACCATACTGTATACTGTACTACTGTTACAGTTCGGTTGTTTTTACTGTACTGTATATTGTACTACTGTTATATAAACAGCTTCACCCTAGATTGTTTTTACTGTACTGTATACTGTACTACTGTTACATAAACAGCTTCACCCTAGGTTGTTTTTACTGTACTGTATACTGTACTACTGTCATAAACAGCTTCACCCTAGGTGTTTTACTGTACTGTATACTGTACTACTGTTACATAAACAGCTTCACCCTAGGTTGTTTTACTGTACTGTATACTGTACTACTGTCATAAACAGCTTCACCCTAGGTTGTTTTTACTGTACTGTATACTGTACTACTGTTACATAAACAGCTTCACCCTAGGTTTTTTACTGTACTGTATACTGTACTACTGTCATAAACAGCTTCACCCTACATTGTTTTTACTGTACTGTGTACTGTACTACTGTTACATAAACAGCTTCACCCTTGGTTGATTTTACTGTTCTGTTTACTGTACTACTGTCATAAACATCTTCACCCTTGGTTGTTTTTACTGTACTGTATACTGTACTACTGTCATAAGCAGCTTCACTCCAGGTTATTTTTACTGTACTGTATACTGTACTATTCTCATAAACAGCTTCACCCAAGGTTGTTTTTACTATACTGTAAACTGTACTTCTTCTTTCAGCTTCTCCCGGTTAGGGGTCGCCACAGCAGAACTCCGGTCAGCTAATGATTGGCAGTAGATTTTTACGGTGCCAGCTCGATGCCCAACCTTCAACGAAGGCACACCCATTCACGCATGTCTTTTGAAAGCCACTTGACCACTGGGAGGACATGCAGACTCTGCACAGAAGGCGCTCCAGCAGAGAATTGAACTGGAGAACCTCTTGCTGTGAGGCAACAACACTACCGCTGCACCTGTACTACTTTTACATAAAAAACTTCACCCTAGGTTGTTTTTACTGTACTGGATACTGTACTACTGTCATAAACAGCTTAACCCTGCATTGTTTTTATTGTACTGTATACTGTACTACTGTTACATAAACAGCTTCACCCTAGGTTGTTTTTGCTGTACTATATGTATACTGTACTACTGTCATAAACAGATTCACCCTTGGTTGTTTTTACTGTACTGTATACTGTACTACTGTCATAAGCAGCTTCACT
The DNA here is from genome assembly GCF_019279795.1 of Protopterus annectens. Lineage (NCBI taxonomy): Eukaryota > Metazoa > Chordata > Ceratodontiformes > Protopteridae > Protopterus > Protopterus annectens. Next base: position 1,342,311,006 of record NC_056731.1, read on the forward strand.
CTAGGTTGGATTTACTGTACTCTATGCTGTACTGCTGTCATAAACATCTTCACCTACGTTGTTTTTACTGCACTGTGTACTGTACTAGTGTTACATAAGCAGCTTCAACCTAGGTTGTTTTAACTGTACTGTATACTGTACTACTATGATAAACAGCTTCGACATTGTTTTTTCTTTATACTGTATACTGTACTACTGTCATATACTCTAGGTTGCTTTTACAATACTGTATACTGTACTACTGTTACATAATCAGCTTCACAATAGTTTTTTTTTCTTTACTGTATACTGTACTACTGTTACATAAACAGCTTTACCCTAGGTTGTTTTTACTGTACTGTATACTGTACTACTGTTACATAAACAGCTTCACCCTAGGTTGTTTTTACTGTACTGTATACTGTACTAGTGTTACATAAACAGCTTCACCATAGGTTACCTTTACTGTACATTATACTGTACTGCTGTCATACACAGCTTTACCCTATATTGTCATTACCATACTGTATACAGTACTACTGCTACATAAACACCTTCATACTAGGTTGTTTGTACTGTACTATACACTGTACTGCTGTTATAAACAGTTTCACCCTTGGTTGTTTCTTTGTACTGTATACTATACTACTGTCATAAACAGCTTTACCCTAGGTTGTTTTTACTGTACTGTATACTGTACTACTGTTACATAAACAGCTTCACACTAGGTTGTTTTTACTGTACTGTATACTGTACTACTGTCATAAACAGCTTCACCCTAGGTTGTTTTTACTGTACTGTATACTGTACTACTGTCATAAACAGCTTCACCCTACATTGTTTTTACTGCACTGTGTACTGTACTACTGTTACATAAACAGCTTCACCCTAGGTTGTTTTTACTGTACTGTATACTGTACTACTGTCATAAACAGCTTCACCCTTGGTTGTTTTTCTATACTGTATACTATACTACTGTCATATATCCTAGGTTGCTTTTACCATACTGTGTACAGTACTACTGTTATTCAAACAGGTTCACACTAGGTTGTTTTACTGTACTGTATACTGTACTACTGTTACATAAACAGCTTCACCCTAGGTTGTTTTTACTGTACTGTATACTGTACTACTGTTACATAAACAGCTTCACCCTAGGTTGTTTTTACTGTACTGTATACTGTACTACTGTTACATAAACAGCTTCAGTCTAGGTTGTTTTATTGTACTGTATACTGTATGACTGTTACATAAACAGCTTCATGTTGTTTTTACTGTACTGTGTACTATGCTACTGTTCCATAAACAGCTTCACCCTAGGTTGTTTTTACTGTACTGTATACTGTACTACTGTTACATAAACAGCTTCACCCTAGGTTGTTTTTACTGTACTGTATACTGTACTACTGTTACATAAACAGCTTCACCCTAGGTTGTTTTTACTGTACTGTATACTGTACTACTGTCATAAACAGCTTCACCCTTGGTTGTTTTTACTGTACTGTATACTGTACTACTGTCATAAGCAGCTTCACTCTGGGTTGATTTTACTGTAGTGTATACTGTACTACTGTTAAATAAACAGCTTCTCCCTAGGTTTTTACTGCACTCTATACAGTACTACTGTTATAAACAGCTTCACCTTAGGTTGTTTTTACTGTACTGTATACTGTACTACTGTTACATAAACAGCTTCACCCTAGATTATTTTTACTGTACTGTATACTGTACTACTGTCATAAAAAGCTTCACCCTACTTTTTTACTGCAATGTGTACTGTACTACTGTTGCATAAACACCTTCACCCTATGTTGTTTTTACTGTACTGTATACTGTACTACTGTCATAAACAGCTTCACACTTGGTTGTTTCTTTGCACTGTATACTGTACTACTGTCATAAACAGCATCGCCCTTGGTTGTTTCTTTGTACTGTATACTGTACTACTGTCATAAACAGCTTCACCCTAGGTTGTTTTTACTGTACTGTATACTGTACTACTGTCATAAACAGCTTCACCCTAGGTTGTTTTTACTGTACTGTATACTGTACTACTGTTACATAAACAGCTTCACTCTAGGTTGTTTTACTGTACTGTATACTGTACTACTGTCATTAACAGCTTCACCCTAGGTTCTTTTTACTGTACTGTATACTGTACTACTGTCATAATCAGGTTCACCCTATGTTGTTTTTACTGCACAGTGTACTGTACTACTGTTACATAAACAGCTTCACCCTAGGTTGTTTTTACTGTACTGTATACTGTACTACTGTCATAAACAGCTTCACCCTAGGTTGTTTTTACTGTACTGTATACTGTACTACTGTCATAAACAGCTTCACCTAGATTGTTTTTACTGTACTGTATACTGTACTACTGTCATAAACAGCTTTGCCCTTGGTTGTTTCTTTGTACTGTATACTATACTACTGTCATATACCCTAGGTTGCTTTTACAATACTGTATACTGTACTACTGTTACATAAACAGCTTCACCCTAGGTTGTTTTTACTGTACTGTATACTGTACTACTGTCATAAACAGCTTCACCCTAGGTTGTTTTTACTGTACTGTATACTGTACTACTGTTACATAAACAGCTTCACACTAGGTTGTTTTTACTGTACTGTATACTGTACTACTGTCATAAACAGCTTCACCCTAGGTTGTTTTTACTGTACTGTATACTGTACTACTGTTACATAAACAGCTTCACCCTAGGTTGTTTTTACTGTACTGTATACTGTACTACTGTCATAAACAGCTTCACCCTAGGTTGTTTTTACTGTACTGTATACTGTACTACTGTCATAAACAGCTTCACCCTAGGTTGTTTTACTGTACTGTATACTGCACTACTGTCATAAACAGCTTCACCCTAGGTTGTTTTACTGTACTGTATACTGTACTACTGTTACATAAACAGCTTCACCCTAGGTTGTTTTTACTGTACTGTATACTGTACTACTGTCATAAACAGCTTCACCCTAGGTTGTTTTTACTGTACTGTATACTGTACTACTGTTACATAAACAGCTTCACCCTAGGTTGTTTTTACTGTACTGTATACTGTACTACTGTTACATAAACAGTTTCACCCTAGATTGTTTTTACTTTACTGTATACTGTACTGCTGTCATAGAATCACCCTAGGTTATTCTTACTGTACTGTATATTGTACTACTGTCATAAACAGCTTCACCCTAGGTTGTTTTACTGTACTGTATACTGTACTACTGTTACATAAACAGCTTCACCCTAGGTTGTTTTTACTGTACTGTATACTGTACTACTGTCATAAACAGCTTCACCCTAGGTTGTTTTTACTGTACTGTATACTGTACTACTGTCATAAACAGCTTCACCCTAGGTTGTTTTACTGTACTGTATACTGTACTACTGTTACATAAACAGCTTCACCCTAGGTTCTTACTGTACTGTATACTGTACTACTTTCATAAGCAGCTTCACCCTAGGTTGTTTTTACTGCACTGTATACTGTACTACTGTTACATAAACAGCTTCACCCTAGGTTGTTTTTACTGTACTGTATACTGTACTACTGTCATAAACAGCTTCACCCTAGGTTTTTTACTGTACTGTATACTGTACTACTATCATAAGCAGCTTCATCCTTGGTTGTTTCTCTGTACTGTATACTATACTACTGTCATGAACAGCTATACCCTAGTTTGCTTTTACCATACTGTGTACTGTACTACTGTTGCATAAACAGCTTCACACTAGGTTGTTTTACTGTACTGTATACTGTACTACTGTCATTAGCTTCACCCTAGGTTCTTTTTACTGTACTGTAACCTGTACTATTGCCATAATCATCTACACCCTATATTGTTTTTATTGAAATGTGTACTGTACTACTGTTACATAAACAGCTTCACCCTAGCTTATTACTGTATTGTATACTGTACTTCTGTCATAAACAGCTTCACCCTTCCTTGGCTGTTTTTATGTACTGTATGCTATACTACTCTCATAAACAGCTTTACCCTAGGTTGTTTTTACCATACTGTACTACTATTACATAAAGAGCTTTACCTTCGGTTGTTTTACTGTATTGTATATTGTACTATTATATAAACAGCTTCATCCTAGATTGTTTAAACTGTACTGTATACTGTACTACTGTCATAATCAGCTTCACCCTATGTTGTTTTTACTGCACTGTGTACTGTACTACTGTTACATAAACAGCTTCACCATAGGTTGTTTTTACTGTATTGTATACTGTACTACTGTACTGTACTACTGTTACATAAACAGCTTCACCCTAGGTTTTTACTGTACTGTATACTGTACTACTGTCATAAACAGCTTCACCCTAGGTTGTTTTTACTGTACTGTATACTGTACTACTGTCATAAACAGCTTCACCCTAGGTTGTTTTTACTGTACTGTATACTGTACTACTGTCATAAACAGCTTCACCCTAGGTTGTTTTTACTGTACTGTGTACTGTACTACTGTCATAAACAGCTTCACCCTTGGTTGTTTTTACTGTAGTGTATACTGTACTACTGTCATAAGCAGCTTCACCCTAGGTTGCTTTTACAGTACAGTGCACTGTACTACTGTTACATAAACAGCTTCACACTAGGTTGTTTTTACTGTACTGTATACTGTACTACTGTCATAAACAGCTTCACCCTAGGTTGTTTTTACTGTACTGTATACTGTACTACTGTCATAAACAGCTTCACCCTAGGTTGTTTTTAATGTACTGTATACTGTGCTACTGTTACATAAACAGCTTCACTCTAGATAATTTTTACTGTACTTTATACTGTACTACTGTCATTAACAGCTTCACCCTAGGTTGTTTTTACTGTACTGTATACTGTACTACTGTCATAAACAGCTTTACCCTACATTGTTTTTACTGCACTGTGTACTGTACTACTGTTACATAAACAGCTTCACACTAGGTTGTTTTTACTGTACTGTATACTGTACTACTGTCATAAACAGCTTCACCCTAGGTTGTTTTTACTGTACTGTATACTGTACTACTGTCATAAACAGCTTCACCCTATGTTGTTTTTACTGTACTGTATACTGTACTACTGTTACATAAACAGCTTCACCCTAGATCATTTTACTGTACTGTATACTGTACTACTGTCATAAACAGCTTCACCCTAGGTTGTTTTTACTGTACTGTATACTGTACTACTGTCATAAACAGCTTCACCCTACATTGTTTTTACTGTACTGTATACTGTACTACTGTTACATAAATAGTTTCACCCTTGGTTGATTTATTGTACTGAATACTGTACTACTGTTACATAAACAGCTTCACCCAAGTTTGTTTTTACTGTACTGTATACTGTACTACTGTCATAAACAGCTTCACCCTTGGTTGTTTCTCTGTACTGTATACTATACTACTGTCATATACCCTAGGTCACTTTTACCATACTGTGTACTGTACTACTGTTACATAAACAGCTTCACACTAGGTTGTTTTTACTGTACTGTATACTGTACTACTGTCATAAACAGCTTCACCCTAGGTTGTTTTTACTGTACTGTATACTGTACTACTGTTACATAAACAGCTTCACCCTAGGTTGTTTTTACTGTACTGTATACTGTACTACTGTTACATAAACAGCTTCACCCTAGGTTGTTTTTACTGTACTGTATACTGTACTACTGTCATAAACAGCTTCACCCTTAATTGTTTTTTTGTACTGTATACTGTACTACTGTTACATAAATAGTTTCACCCTTGGTTGTTTTACTGTACTGAATACTGTACTACTGTTACATAAACAGCTTCACCCAAGTTTGTTTTTACTGTACTGTATATTGCACTTTTATTATATAAACAGCTTCATCCTTGATTGTTTTAACTGTACTGTATACTGTACTACTGTCATAAACAGCTTCACCCTTGGTTGTTTTTATGTACTGTATACTGTACTACTGTTACATAAACAGCTTCACCCTAGGTTGTTTTTACCATACTGTATACTGTACTACTGTTACATAAACAGCTTTACCCTAGGTTGTTTTTACTGTACTGTATACTGTACTACTGTTATATAAACAGCTTCACCCTAGATTGTTTTACTGTACTGTATACTGTACTACTGTTAAATAAACAGCTTTACCCTAGGATGTTTTTACTATACTGTGTTCTGTACTAATCTTACATAGACAGCTTCAGCCTAGGTTCTTTGTACTGTACAGTATACTGCACTACTGTCATACACAGCTTCACCCTTGGTTGTTTTTCTGTACTGTATACTGTACTACTGTTACATAAACAACTTCACCCTATGTTGTTTTTACTGTACTGTATACTGTACTACTGCTACATAAAAGCTTCACCATAGGTTGCCCTTACTGTGCAGTATACTGTACTACTGTCATACACAGCTTTACCCTAGATTGTTATTACCATATTGTATACTGTTCTACTGTTACATAAACAGCTTCATCCTAGGTTGTTTTTACTGTACTGTATACTGTACTACTGTCATAAACAGCTTCACCCTTGGTTGTTTCTTTGTACTGTATACTATACTACTGTCATATACCCTAGGTTGCTTTTACAATACTGTGTACTGTACTACTGTTACATAAACAACTTCACCATAGGTTGCCTTTACTGTACAGTATACTGTACTACTGTCATAAACAGCTTTACCCTAGGTTGTTTTTACCATACTGTATACTGTACTACTGTTACATAAACAGCTTCACCCTAGGTTGTTTTTACTGTACTGTATACTGTACTATTGTTACATAAACTGCTTCACCATATGTTGCTTTTACTGTACAGTATACCACACTACTGTCATAAACAGCTTCAACCTTGGTTGTTCTTCTGTACTGTTTACTGTACTACTGTCATAAACAGCTTTACCCTAAATTTTTATTCCCATACTGTATACTGTACTACTGTTACATAAATAGCTTCACCCTTGTTTATTTTACTGTACTGAATTCTTTACTACTGTTACATAAACAGCTTCACCCTAGGTTGTTTTTACTGTACTGTATACTGTACTACTGTCATAAACAGACTCACCCTAGGTTGTTTTTGCTGTACTGTATATTGTACTACTGTTACATAAACAGTTTCACCATAGGTTGTTTTTACTGTACTGTATACTGTGCTACTGTCAAAAATAGTTTCACCCTACATCATTTTTACTGCACTGAATACTATACTACTGTCATAAACAGCTTTATCCTCAGTTGTTTTTATTGCACTGTTTACTGTACCACTGTTACATAAAGAGCTTCACCCTAAGTTGTTTTTACTGTACTGTATACTGTACTACTGTCGTAAACAGCTTCACCCTTAATTGTTTTTTTGTACTGTATACTGTATTACTGCCATAAACAGTTTTACCCTAAGTTGCTATTACCATAATGTATACTGTACAACTGTTACATAAATAGCTTCACCCTAGGTTGTTTTTACTGTACTGTATACTGTACTACTGTTACATAAACAGCTTCAACCTAGGATGTTTTTACCATAGTGTATACTGTACTACTGTTACATAAACAGCTTTACCCCAGGTTCTTTTTACTATACTGTATACTGTACTACTCTTACATAAACAGCTTCACCCTAGGTTGTTTTTAATGTACTGTATACTGTACTACTCTTACATAAACAAATTTACCGTAGGTTGTTTTTCTGTACTGTATGCTGTACTACTATTACATAAACAGCTTCACTCTAGGTTGTTTCTACTGTACAATATATTGTACTACTGTACTACTGTCATAAACAGACTCACACTAGCTTATTCTACTGTACTGTATACTGTACTACTGTTACATAAACAGCCTCAACCTAGGTTGTTTTTAATGTACTGCATACTGTACTACTGTCATAAACAGCTTCACCCTACGTTGTTTTTACTGTACTGTGTACTGTACTACTGTTACATAAACAGCTTCACCCTTGGTTGTTTTTACTGTACTGTATACTGTACTACTGTAATAAACAGCTTAACCCTGCATTGTTTTTATTGCACTGTATACTGTATACTGTACTACTGTTACATAAACAGCTTCTCCCTAGGTTGTTTTTACTGTACTGTATAGTGTACTACTGTCATAAACATATTCACCCTAGGTTGTTTTTGCTGTACTGTATACTTTACTACTGTTACATAAACAGCTTCTCCATAGGTTGTTTTTACTGTACTGTATGCTGTGCTACTGTCATAAACAGCTTCACCCTACATTATTTTTACTGTACTGAATACTGTACTACTGTCATAAACAGCTTTACCCTCAGTTGTTTTTATTGCACTGTTTACTGTACCACTGTTACATAAACAGCTTCACCCTAAGTTGTTTTACTGTACTGTATTCCGCACTACTGTCATAAACAGCTTCATCCTTGGTTGTTTTTCTGTACTGTATACTATACTATACTAGTCATATACCCTATGTTGCTTTTACCATACTGTGAACTGTACTACTGTTACATAAACAGCTTCACACTAGGTTGTTTTTACTGTACTGTATACTGTACTACTTTTACATAAACAGCTTCAACCTAGGATGTTTTTACCATACTGTATACTGTACTACTGTTACATAAACAGCTTTACCCCAGGTTATTTTTACTGTACTGTAGACTGTACTACTGTTACATAAACAGCTTCACCCTAGGTTGTTTTTACTGTACTGTACATTGTACAATGGTTACATAAACACATTTACAATAGGTTGTTTTTACTGTACTGTATGCTGTACTGCTATTACATAAAGAGCTTCACCATAGATGTTTTTTACTGTACTGTATACTGTACTACTGTACTACTGTCATAAACAGACTCACACTAGGTTATTCTACTGTACTGTATACTGTACTACTGTTACATAAACAGCCTCAACCTAGGTTGTTTTTAATGTACTGCATACTGTACTACTGTCATAAACAGCTTCACCCTATGTTGTTTTTACTGTACTGTGTACTGTACTACTGTTACATAAACAGCTTCACACTTGGTTGTTTTTACTGTACTGTATACTGTACTACTGTAATAAATAGCTTAACCCTGCATTGTTTTTATTGCACTGTATACTGTACATTGTACTACTATTAAATAAACAGCTTCACCCTAAGTTGTTTTTACTGTACTGTATGTATACTGTTCAACTGTCATAAACAGCTCCAGACTAGGTTGTTTTTACTGTACTGTATACTGTACTACTGTCATAAATAACTTCACCCTACGTTGTTTCTACTGTACTGTCTGTGCACTATACTACTGTTACACAAACAGCTTCACCCGAGGTTGTTTTTACTGTGCTGTACTTTATACTGTACTACTGTTAAGTAAACAGCTTCACCCTAGGTTCTCACTGTACTGTATACTGTTTTACTGTCATAAACAGCTTCACTCTAGGTTGTTTTTACTGTACTGTATACTGTACTACTGTCATAAACAGCTTTACCGTTGGTTGTTTTTATTGTGCTGTATACTGTATTACTGTCATAAGCAGCTTCACTCTACGTTGTTTTTGCTGTACTATATACTGTACTACTGTTATAATCAGGTTCACCCTATGTTGTTTTTACTGCACTGTATACTGTACTACTGTCATAAACAGCTTCACTCTAGGTTGTTTTTACTGTACTGTATGCTGTACTACTGTCATAAATAACTTCATTCTACGTTGTTTCTACTGTACTGTCTGTGCACTATACTACTGTTGCACAAACAGCTTCACCCTAGGTTGTTTTTACTGTACTGTACTTTATACTGTACTACTGTTAAGTAAACAGCTTCACCCTAGGTTCTTACTGTACTGTATACTGTACAACTGTCATAAAGAGCTTCACTCTAGGTTGTTTTTACTGTACTGTATACTGTACTACTGTCATAAACAGCTTCACTCTAGGTTGTTTTTACTGTACTATATACTGTATTACTGTCATAAACAGCTTCTCTCTAGGTTGTTTTTACTGTACTATACACTGTACTACTATCATAAACAGCTTCACTCTAGGTTATTTTTACTGTACTGTATACCGTACTACTGTCATAAACAGCTTCACTCTAGGCTGTTTTTACTGTACTTTATACTGTACTATTGTTAAGTTAACAGCTTCACCCTAGGTTCTTACTGTACTGTATACTGTACTACTGTCATAAACAGCTTCACTCTAGGTTGTTTTTACTGTACTGTATACTGTACTACTGTCATAAACAGCTTCACTCTAGGTTGTTTTTACTGTACTATATACTGTATTACTGTCATAAACAGCTTCACTCTAGGTTGTTTTTACTGTACTATATACTGTACTACTATCATAAACAGCTTCACCCTAGGTTGTTTTTATTGTACTGTACTTTATACTGTACTATTGTTACATAAACAGCTTCACTCTAGGCTGTTTTTACTGTACTGTATACTGTACTACTGTTACAAAACAGCTTCATCCTAGGTTGTTTTTACTGTACTGTATACTGTACTACTGTTACACAAACAGCTTCACCCTAGGTTGTTTTAAATGTACTGTATACTGTACTATTCTACCATAATACTTGCCTGTACCTTTCAAGTTTTTTGACCTATACCTAATCTCCTTATTTACTAAGATTTTTATGAGGAGCATACACATTTTTGCTCTGTGTAAAATTGATTGCATTTGTTCCAGTAATGCCTATTTTAACTCTTTGTTTGATATATGGCAATTTCCTGAAGTACACAACTTGTTTCTATTTCTTCCACTCCATGTAGTATCCCCACATTCTGGTACATCACAAGCAGTATAAAGTAGTGGGTTATCTTTTGCATTGCAATCAGAAATGTCCCCACCCATCTTGGTACATCACCAGTCTTATTCAACAATAAATCACCCTAAACACAACATGGAGTGTACTATTAATTCCCTTTCTACTGCTCCGTACAATATTATGACCCAGAGCCTTGCAGTAAATGTGTGGAACACATTCATACAAAATGTATTATTCCCCTTCGATAAATGTTATTTTTGTGCTGCTGAGGAGTTTATGGTAGATCACATTTGAGTTAAACTAGATCTGTACATGGAGCAGAATGGATTATTATTATTATTATTAAAATCCTTATAGGTTAATTCGGTGTTGATCTTTCTTCCATGGCAATGCATTGCTGCCATGAGCTGCTCCTACTTCTGTTCTATATATTAGCCTGGTATCTGGTTTTACACTTCCAGTCAGTGACATTGGCCCTGGCTTAATGTGAGGTTCCGTGGGAGGAGAGTAGGTCAAGAAGCTGCTACAGCCACTCACAGAAGGTACTGTATGCATAGTTGCAGCCCTACTTCCTTATACTTTGGTGTCCCATTCGTAGGCTACTGCCAACAATGAGGCAATGATTTGAAAGTGTTTCCACCCAGGTAACTATGATAGCAATGCTGAAAAGTCTGCCCACGCATCCACACTAGCTGCTGCAGTGCTGCTCTGAGCTCTGGTCTTCACTGGGTCTATAGAAGCAATTGCTCTCACACCAGGACATCATCCCCAACTCTTACACTGAAAACAGAGGAATTGGTAAAACCTTGTCATTTTTTCCCTTCTTCTACTGCCTGTGGCAAGCATCCTAGCCACTGATTGGTTACAGGTCACCTTGTTACATGTGTGCAAACAGAACTGAACTAAGATGAACAAGATAGCATTGTGTTCAGTAACTTTCTGTGCCATTAATTTTTACATACTGATCCTGCACTCCATGTTCATACAGAAAGTTCTTTGGGAGGTGCTTAGGACATCCCAATAGTAGTTACAGTTTTAGAATAAAATGAACCTAGTGGGAAAAATTCCTGTCTCTCCTCTTTGTTAAATACTGTAACCCTAAGGCTGCCATTAAGCAATATAAGTTATATTTAGTATTAATGGTTGTTTTGGTGATGGGCATTTCAATTCAGTAAATTACATATGACACGTGTCTCTGCAAGAAAAGGAATGCTTACCAAGTAAAATGATATTATGAAGTATTATTACAATTACTCCTTAGCATCAGTAAGTAAAGTCATTCAAAAACAAGTGTCCTACTCCTTTGATTAGAAAGTTGTTTAGCAGTTGTCTGAATGTGATTGGCTTGTTACTACTCATGTGTTATGACAGCATGTTCTAGTAAGCTGAACAAAGACATTTTATCCCAGTGAGAGACTGCAGTTAGAACTTCAAAATACAGCCACACCCTTACTTTGAGATATTTGCACTTACGTTGTTTCAGAAGATGGGTGGAAATCAAAGAATAATAATTGGGGTATTACAGTGATTACCACTGGCTGGAAACTAATCTGATTTTTTTCTTTTGCGTGTTCTGTAGAGCTAGACAGTGTCCTAAACTTACATATTTTACTAAAGTTGACTCACAGAGTATTTAAATTATGAACACAGTTTGTGACAAGAAGGCAAATCCCGCATTCTAATAGAAGATCAAGTTTAAACTCAGCTCTGGTTATTCTTGTTTAATACTAAGTTTTGTCTGTGTTTTCAATCAGGGATTTTGATTAATTATGGCTAGTGAATATCAAAAAGTTTACTTCTTCTTTTTTTCCTGGTTAGGGGTCACCACAGCAGATCACCTGTCTGCTCATGATTGGCAGTGGAGTTTTTTACGGTGTCGAGTTGCCAGCCTGGTACCCAACCTTCCACAGAAGGCACACACACACACATTCACACCTAGGGCCAATTTAGAGTATCCCATCCACCTACAGCATGTCTTTGGGATGTGAGAGGAAACCGGAGCACCCAGATGAAACCCACACGGCCACAGGGAGGACATGCAGACTCTGCACAGAAGGCACCCTAGCCGAGGATCGAACCGGAGAACCTCTTGCTGTGACAATGCTAACCGCTGCACCACCGCAGCTGCCCTAACCCTCACTACACTACTAAAATGTGCATAAAAAGATCTGATACTTTTCAAAAGTGGTTACAAATAACCTCAGACTTTGATTACAAGGCTACCTATGAGATACTTCATTCATAAAAAAATCTACACATTATCTAAACCTTACTCAGCAGAAACTTAAGCAATTAACACAGCCCCATGAAGTCAATTTTAAATAGCACTCTAACATAAAACACAGACTGGGGTCTGGGGTAGGGGTTCAGAAAGAATCCTAGCACTCATGTTAATGGCTGTGATTAAAAAGACCCTTTTTCCAAGATCCATTATTTGTGATTCAGATATACATCTGCCTCAATGAGGATAGGCCTCGTTATTAGCTCATTTGCATTTCTCTGAATCACTGTTAACTACCTCAAGTGCAGATCAGCACTTTCCTGTGGTAGTTAGCACTGGCAGTCCATGGGTTGTGTTAGCTCAGGCAACCTCATTCACACTCTCACAAACAATAAAACACACACACACACACACACACACACACACACACACACACACACACACACACACACACACACACACCACATACCTGTACCTGTGTGGTCAGAATGTCAAAAGTAATCCAACCAAATTCCAGGACATTTAAGACCAGCAGTTTATCTGATTAGCATCATTTAGTGATAGAATTTTTTTTTTTACTTTCTGTTTTTTAATTTATTTATTTGTTTGTTTTCGTGTGTGCATGTGTGCGTATGTGTGTGTGTATGTGTGTGTGTGCGTGTGCATGTGCGTGTGTGTGTGTGTGTGTGTGTGTGTGTGTGTGTGTGTGTGTGTGTGTGTGTGTGTGCGTGTGTGTGTGTGTTTGCTAACAGTGTAAATGGTCCTTGAACCCTTTTCAGCCCTAACCTGGGTACATATTGTACAAAATTACATACAAGTCAAACCTTTATTGAATAGCAAAGGGTTTAAAGTATTATATCCAACTGAAATTGTTCAGGGCTTCACAAAAAATTCATAAAATCATTTACAAGTTACTAAACCATTCTTAAAGAGTTTACACAAGGCTCTTCGGTAATACTTTCATACCAGAAGTTTCCACAGTCAGATAAGATGTAATCTAGTGTACATTCAGAATACACGATTTGTAGCAGAGTAAGTCAGCATCAGTATGTGGTGAAAGATGATTATAATATACTAGAATTTCTGAGAAACATAAAAGGAACAGAGCTGTAGCTACAAGAGTCTGGGGCTTAGGATGTAGGGAAATTTATGGCTTGCAAGAAAGGCAGTAAAATGCAGATTAGCTAAGAGGAGAACCTAGGAAAAGGCAAAGTTCAAGTGGAAATGAAAGGGAAGTACTATATGTGCAGGACAGAACTTTAGCGATCAGAGCCAGCTTTAAAGTGGCTGTTAAGTTAACAGTGTGGAGAAATATGTGTGAAAGTACCCAGCAATTACAAAACTAGAAACATTAACTCTTAGTTTTAAGGTTTGTTGCATGGTATTTACATGTTATTTAGAAAAAAAAATGCATTTGTAGACACTGGTGATATTCTTATTCTTATGAAGTCCAGTTTCCACTGTTAGAAGTAATGTCTAATCTGAACCATGTACAGAAATATTCAGTTTGGCAATCACTATACTATAAATAACTTCTGGAAAATTAATACCAGATTATTCACACTTCTAGTAGCATGACTTGGACTGCCTTAAGCATAATTTAGTAGCTTATACTACTTTTCCTTCAGTAAAAGGATTGATAGTCATGTGACTGGCTTTCACACTTTGCGGAATAAGATAACTGAGGGAACCTATTTTCTTTCTGGCATATTTTCCTGGTTAAAAAAATGCATAATCAATAATAATACTTATAGAAGGGACACAAATAAATTCCTTTGCTCTGAAGGCCATCCAGTAGACTTTAGCTGTTAAATAATGGTGGTGTGTTTTAATGCAGTCACCGCTACTGATTCACTGATTGTCAGATTTTACATTACATTACATTTGCTTAACTACAGAAGGAGACAATAAGCATGTATTATCTGCCCTTTAAGTGCATTCAACATTCTACCTCCTCCATCTTTATCTTCCCCCACACCCCATTCTCTACTTGTCCCACGTCTTCTTGAATGCCTCTGTTGTTTATCTCTTCACCACCCATTCTGCTAGTCTATTCCATGGTCCACAACCCCTCTGTATAGAAGTATCTTTATTGATCCATGATCCTTACAACCTAAAGCCTGTGCCCTATTATCCATCCTCTATCCTTTCTGTTGAGATCTACCCTTTCACAATTCCCCAACATGATTTTGTGAATCCATGTCAAGCCCTCCACCATCTCTTTTAGTCTTTAGTTTAAAGAGATTTAACTCCCCTAGCCTCTCATCATATCATTTTCCCTCAGTCCTATGCACTGTTCTGGTGGCCTTTCTCCGGACCTCTTGCAACAACCTGATGTTAGCCTCCTTTTTTATTCATGACACTGTCACTCTTACCACAGGCCTACCATTTAACTATGCAGCAGTCCTGTTCCTCTGTTTCTGTCACTTTCGTATCTCATTTGAGTATAATTCTCTCCCTGCTACCCAACTTCTTTGTTCTGTCTTCTACTCTCCCATCTTCCTCCCTTGGCACGTCTGGGGGCTGATGCATTACATCATACCAGCAGCATTTCACCTTCCTCTGCTATAAGCATCAGGGCACTTATCTTAAGTTCTTATTCTGCCATCTTAACTTGCAACATTCATGAGGCAGCATTCTTCTTCTTCTTTGATCTCATATTAGATTTCCTTTTTTGTAATTCAGTACTCCAGCTAGCTGTGTCCCTCTTTTCTCTATACACTTTTGAACAACCTATACCCAGGCACTTCCATGTTTTACCTCTTCCTGTCACTGACCTATGTTTCTGTTATGCCAGCAATGTCAACCCTCACCTCTTGCATCACTGGCTACAGTTCCTGGATCTTCTTACCCAGAATCCTTGCACTCTCTCTTAAAGCTACTCAGTCATGCTCTGAGCCATTGTTTGATCCTTTGTTATAAAACCTATAGATACATGCTTATATGAATAAAAGTATATAGTAGCAGCTTTTTTAATTTGTTTACCAGGAAAGTCCAACTTGTTAGTCTCATTTCCAGACAAGAAAATGTTATGGAAAATCCCTGCAAGGAAGGGTGGTAGAGTTTCTAAATTCTAACTTTCCTACAGATGAGTAGCAACATGATTTTACTCAGCAGAACTCTTACCTGTCCAGATTGACTGAGTTCTATGACTGGGTCACCACTGAAGTGGACAAAATGAGCCTTGTGAATGTGATACAGCTAGATGCCAGCAAGGCCTTTGACAAAATACCTAGAGGAGTTTGGTTGGGAGTTTTGAGACCAAAAGAGTAAGGACCATAATGGAGTCAGGGCAGAACTGTCTAAATGACTGGAAGAGCAGGATGGCAGTTGGGGAAATTGTCAATATAGCAATGAGGAGAGTAACACAATCTTTAGTGCTGGGAACAGTTTTGTTAAGCATATTTCTATCAGGTGTCACATCAGGGTTGGAGAGCAGAACCGGTCTTTTTTGCTGATAATACTAAGTTTTGGGTATTGTTCATGCATGACAGGCATGTCCCTATCAAAAACAGGTACAGCTCACAAAATGAGCAAACATTTGGCAGATGAAATTTCATTAAAAAAATGCAAGGTTTTACATTTTGTTGAGGGATTACATGGAAAGATACATGCTTGAATCAGGTTGATTCTTGGAAGGATAGAGGAGGAAAATAAATTTGGGAATTCTAATCAGCTGCACACCGAGTAGTTGATAACACAATGGCAAAGGATGCTGTTGTGTATAGCTAGATAGCTAAAGAAAGGTATTTGAGGAATGCTAAAGTTATCCTCACATTGTACTGAACATTGAAAAGACTGCATTTGAATAATTATATCCAGTTCTGGTAACCATATAGAAGAGGGAAGCCTAATTTTTAGAAAGCCTGCAATGGACAGATATCACAATGGTGAACTGATGGAAGGAACTGAGGTATGAAAGATGACTTCATCAGCTTGGCAGAGGAAGGAGGAAGAGAAGAGAAGACAAGAGAAGAGAAGAGAAGAGAAGAGAAGAGAAGAGAAGAGAAGAGAAGAGAAGAGAAGAGAAGGGAAGGGAAAGGAAGGGAAGAGAAGAGAAGAGAAGAGAAGAGAAGAGAAGAGAAGAGAAGAGAAGAGAAGAGAAGAGAAGAGAAGGGAAGAGAAGGGAAGAGAAGGGAAGGGAAGAGAAGGGAAGAGAAGTGAAGGGAAGGGAAGGGAAGGGAAGAGAAGGGAAGGGAAGAGAAGAGAAGAGAAGAGAAGGGAAGGGAAGGGAAGAGAAGGGAAGGGAAGAGAAGGGAAGAGAAGGGAATGGAAGAGAAAGGAAGGGAAGAGAAGGGAAGAGAAGGGAAGGGAAGAGAATGGAAGGGAAGAGAAGAGAAGAGAAGAGAAGGGAAGAGAAGGGAAGGGAAGAGAAAGGAAGGGAAGAGAAGGGAAGAGAAAGGAAGGGAAGAGAAGGGAAGAGAAGGGAAGAGAAGGGAAGGGAAGAGAAGGGAAGAGAAGGGAAGAGAAGAGGATGACATGGATGCACTACCCTGACAGTGGACAAATGTGAGTGATTTAACTGAAGTGGAAGTGGGGGTATGGCTGACAGGTGGAACAAAAATGATTAAAAATGACTTGTGTTGTTTCAAGAGAAGGTGGTGGAAGCTTGCACACCCTACTAGAGACTGTGATAGAGGCAAATGAGTTCAGTCAAGCAAGGATAAAGATGAATGAATATATGGAGGGGCAGATGCACAACTACATAGTGACTGTACAACTGTACAGATTTAGACTATAAATTTTCTTCTCTGGTCGGCATTTTTGCACATTCATACAATCTATTTTTCAGTTCTCTCTCTTCTAGCTTGATGGTGTAGTTCACCTTGGGATCACATATGACCAAATAATTATATAAATGATGAACCACTGAGGGAATGACCCGGCCCTATGGTAGTAAGCATTGTTGTTGAACCACTGAGGGAATGACACAGTCCTATAGTAGTAAGCACTGTTGCTGAACCACTGAGGGAATGACACGGTCCTATGGTAGTAAGCATTGTTGTTTCACAGTACTTGGGCCACAGAATCAGTTCCTGCTGAGGTTGCCTTCTATGCAGAGTTTGTGTACTCTGCAGTGTTTGCTGAGTTTCTTGTCTGAAATTCCAGTTTCTTTTGAAAGTGGGAATATGTACACACAATTTCAGAAGTGATTTCATCAAAAGTCAGTGTATATAAGTATGATATTACATATACGGGTAAATGATCTAAGTATAATAATGATCAAGTATATTTTTACAGATATCTACAAGATCACTGATTTATGTGATCATTACAAGGTAATTTGTTTAGAGCGAAAATCTTTCCATTAATTATCAGATTAGTCATAGATGAAAGCAAGAATGTTTAATAACAATATACAAAAATTCTGTGTGAAAATATAATTAAGCTATTAACAGACTTGGGAAGATAATGAGACGTATTCAGTGATGTTTTGTTGTAATGGTTTACATTTTAGCTACAAGGGAAAGTATGTTGTTAATGTAACTATACCTGTTGCAGCAGTCTTTTTTAGATGGAAACTTTACACTGCCAAGACCCTCAGACAACCTTTACCCAGCATGACATTATAACCTTATAAAAATTATTGTACTTATCTGAGGGGTCTGGTAAATGATAAGTTTGAAGCAGTAAACCTCAAAAATGATTTTAAGACTGTCATTATAACTGAAGTGTGAAATGCAATACATTAAGTTTAATAGTTACTCTGAATTTATCTGCAAACATCATGAATGAAGGGGGGCAAGTAGCTATATTTCTGCACTATTCTTTCTCTTGTAGACATAAATTGTGACAATGAAAATGAGATCTTTGTAATTGAACTTTCAAGTCTGATAAAACCGTCTGTAATGCATCTTATTGCTTCTTACAGATCCTCTAATATGAACCAGCATGTACAGTACGTCTGACAAACCTCTTATTTTGGGGGATTTTAACTACTTCTGAGTAAATTAAAATACAGATACTATTATAGGGTTATGGAGACAGAATTTCTGGACTTAGCATCAGAGAACAGTTTTGTTCAATTGATTAGCTTCCCCACTAGATAAACTCACATTTTAGACATAGCATTTGTTAGTGGGGGTAACCTGGCTAACACTGTAAGGGACTATGAACGATTGAACAATACTGATCATGTAGACATAAATCTCTCTCTCTCTCTCTCTGAATTGTGTCATCAGTACAAGCATAATACCTGTATAGAATTACTCCGGGGTAAACAATGACACATCAGTTGAATGAATTGAAAATACAAATTGGTTAAAACTGAGAGATGTTGAGTATAGAGAAGGTGTTTGGAATAGAATGAAAGGAATGCGTGCAGTAGCTTACTTTTCCTTCACAAAAAATAAAGTTAAAAACAGTTACTGGAGCCTACTTTGTTTAAATAGAAATCCGGAAAAACTGGAAAAAAAGAAAACTTTCTAAACTAGCTTCATATATAATTTAATTCTTTAGTAAATAAGAGAAGAATGAACAGAATGACCAGGAAAATCACATTTGTAATAAAAAAGATGCAGAATATTCTAGGAACAGAATTTAGGTAAACTACATGATAGCAGTAACAATAAAAATATTTAAATATGCTAATATAAAGGCAGGTAAGACATCACCAGTAGGCCCAATATAGAGTGGTAATAGGTTAGCAAGTAACCCTCATGAAATGGTTTCTGTGGTTAATAATCACTTTAATTTATCAATGGACACACCACAGTATAAAAGAATATTGAACACTTATTGTACAATTAGGTAAAAAAAAAATCTCTGAAAAGTGCACTGAGCACATGCAGTTTGTGTCCTGATCAGTTACCAAGACAATTAATTTCAAGGCTTAGAGATGTTTGAGTTAACCCAGTAATGACTATATTTAATACCTTACTAAGGACTGGATTAGTTAAAAAAAAACAGAAATTTACTACAGTGATTCAGATTTTCAAAAATGGTGTCCGTGAACTTTTGCAGAACTATGGGCCAATAAGTTCAACTTGTATTCCAGTCAGCTGGTTTGAGCAACATATCTGACTGATTAAAAATACAGCAGTTCATATTCACCACTTATGGACTAATACCAGAATGGGTTTCATTTCTTACCAGCTTGATTAATTTTTTATATGCTGCTCATTATATTTCAGGATACTGGACTCTCAGTTCTAGCAATGTTTCTTAACCCAGATAATGCATTTAACACATTGCACACGAATATATAATACATTTTGTATGCTTTTGGTGTTAACCCTTATGTAGGATATTGGATACAAAATTGTTTTACAGGCTGAAAACAAAGGGCCACTGTTCTAGGCTGATCATCTGCAAGGGGTAACATTTCCTTTGAGGTACACTAGTGTTCTGTGATTGTCCAGTTTTATTTAATTATGTATATTCCACAGCCCTTAAATCCAATGAAGGACGAGTGTCCAAGTACTTTGATGATTACAAAGTGTGAGTCATAATAAGATTACAAAAATTATTTCAAAATGTTAAATCAGTATTTAAGGGCAATAAGTTATTGGGCTATGAAACTAGCACCAAGTTTTAGCTATACTAAAGGCAGTTACATGCACTTTGGGGACCCAAAAATTCTTTGGAGTGCCCTCTGATGGAAACTGTATCTGTAAAAGATCTTGTATTATCAGTTCCAATCCATCCTTTACAGACCATGCATCACTGATTAAATAAGAAAATTAATAGGATGGGCCCTATATTCAAAAAACATTTCATCCTGTGACATTCTTCTGATGTGTGTAGTTTTTATAAACCATTAATATGGCTACTTGTTAAATACAATTCTGTCCTATGCTCATGCAGTTGCAGTTTAATCACTATAGATATGCTAGAACTGGTTCAACTTTACTTTGTAAGCAGAATTCCTAGTGTCCGAACTTATGCTTGATATCTCATACAGGCTACTTAAGGGAAATGTGTCTAGAATATAAGTATTATATAACTTCTCTTAGCTTTACTGGGAATACCAGTTTAAAATAACTTTCATAATAACAGAAATATAATGATACATTTTCAGCAACACATAACTGGACAGAAAAACAGATATATTTTTGACTCTGTGGTTTCACTTTGGAATCATATACCATTGTCTATAACGTTAAGTAATTCATTAGGACCATCCCAAAATGTATTAGACAATTGCTCTGGTGGCAGACAAATCTGCATTAACATGGTAGAGTTTGTATTCCCAGATGGCTTTTTAGACTGAATAGAGAATATAATAATATATGTGAGTTATATAAGGTGTGGCATATGATACGCATTAAAATTATTAAAGTAATATACATAAAATCAACTTATAGCAAGACATTTGCAGGCTTTACTGTAAAAATCAGGCAAATCAAGAATAAGCAAATTCCTATTCAAACAAAAAAATGCATTGAGGGCTTTTTAATGATAAATCATAATTACTTTTTCTTGACTTGGTAAAACAGAGAACTCTACAGTGGGAGTAGCAGCCCCTCACTAATAGGGCAGAAATAATGAATGAATGAAGATATATGGCATCTAGTGGACTTTCAGATATATTGCACCCAGTCTAAGTAGGCCTTTATAGGTCATACTATTATCTTGAAGATCTGTAACTGTATTCAGCTAAATGTCGCACCACTTACTGTATGATCTCTTCTAGAAAAAGAAATCTAGAAAAGTGTAGCAGAATAGTGCCCTAGTTAAAACAAGCGGATGTATCTCCATGCATGCAAATACTTTTCTGTGGCAAATCAATATATTTTTTTTAAATAATTAGTAAATAACTACTAAACATACTTTTTAAAACTCCTGCCAAATGTGGCCATACTATAAAAATGTCCCCATTTCCCTACATTAATTAACATGTGACAGTGGGATACAATAATACAAATGACTGGAAAATTGCTGAACAGTTAATTTGTAAAACTGAAACACTTGTAAATCAATTACATAACTGCCACCCACTTAAATTAATAAACTGTCAGATTAACAGGTTGGCAATTATGTAATTGATTTATAAGTGTTTTCATTTTGCAAATTAACTTATGCTCAACAATTTCGCACTTATTTACTTTGTTACATCCTGCTGTCAAATGATAATTAATGCATGACAACATGTGGGCATTGTTATAGAGCTTACACATTTGTAAGAAGCATTAAAAGATACTTTTATTTTATCGACTCAATATTAAGAGATTGATGTCTGTCACAAAAGGGAAACTGAAAGTTGCATTAAAATGTTGTGCACTTGATCTTTAAATAAATGGCATTGTTGCAGTCTAAATGCAAGGTGATAGATATATGCATCAATGCTGGTCAGTCAACAGAGGAATAATCAGATGACAAATCCAGGAGAGGTCCTTTAGCTGAGAGTAAGCAATATTTTTGAAATATCAGTTAAAATGTACCTGTTACTCAATGACATAATAATACAGGGAACGGTATGAGTCAGGTTGGGATGAGATGACTGAAAGTCCAACTTAATTTGCCAGAGATGACATTCATGTTTGATTCTCTGGATTTCGCATAGTAACCAAAGCGCATATTGTCCCTATTGTGCTTTTTTAGACAAATCGTGCCTTTTGGACATAAGAAAAAGATAATTGGTAAATTCATCTCCAGGCCACATCATGGTTGTTCTAGTCAGTGCCTGAAATCTTAACAATAAATTGTCAAATCTCAAAGGATCTATATCTGCACTGTAATACAGACTTGGTTTCAGTTGTAAAGACAGCAATCTATTTTTACCAGCTTTCAATGCCTCTCACACTTGCAGACCTGGTAGAAATTTTGGGGATCATCCACATTTACCAGAGACCCCGTTGTCTCTGCAGCCTAGGTATTAATTCACAGCTTGTTAGAGGCTTGCAGAACTACCCAGAAATAAAATACTTTTTAGATGGATGATTTTAGCTATCCATCAATTAAGTAAAGCCCCTATGCCACAAAGGGTGGATACACCCAAATTTCCTAGATCTGGTAAGTGCTAATGGCCATGTACAAATAGTTAACAAGCTCACTAGGGGCCAAAATAGTCTTGACCTTATACAATACACACAAATATTGCACCTACTTGCGCTGCTCTTGCAGTATCTTCATCTCTGGTCAAACCTGATCACAAATCAGTAATTTTCTCCTTTAGGGTATTTAAAGCCACCACAATGAGCACCTCTGAATTCAGATACTTTAAAAAGACAAACCTATTAAAGCTATATGATGAGCTCTCAAAATTTAGCTGTAGGATTTCAAGCCCCCAAGTAGCCTCAACTGTTACTTATGGCAATAATTCTACTTCCTTCTAACAAATAGTATAAACCACACAATTTCAATTAGAACCAACTATATTCAGGGATGTAAAATAAGCCACCTTGCTGAGATGCTAGCATATATAAGCTCCACAATACAATACAAAAGTAAGTAAAGCTTATAATAAATTAATGTTTATGTAGCTTAGATAATAACACACAGAAATGCTCTGAATTACTTCATAATGGCATTACCTACCCTAAACCTAAAGATATTGTTAATATACTTGTAGATACATTTCATGCCAGCTTCCCACCAGAAACAGTCACCTGAAGTTCCACAGCATGTCTTAACTGTACTCAGTAAAGATAAAAATATCATCTCTATGGACCCCAACAATATACCTGGTTGTTAAACCAACAGTGCCAAATATGCCTTCTCTGAATCTCTTCTAAAATTGTTCAGTTGACCCACATAACTATAACCACAGGGTATGTTCCTGATGTATGAAAAAGGGCTATCATTGTGTCACTTCATTAAGGGGTCCCCACATCAAACTCCTGGAACTATAGATTCACCAGCCTAAAAAGCTTAATTCGCAAAAACGCGTAATGCATTGCATCATATTTAGTTTCAAAGGTTCATAGGTGTTTACTAGGCTAATGACCACAAAGGCTTTTTGAAGCCCAGCCGTGCATCCCAAATCTCTGACAAGTTATGATATCCTTGATAAGTGTAAGATGGGGCTTGGGAGATGAAAAAGTTACAAGCTAGGGCCAGGGAGATGAACCATTTACAGACTGCCTGTGTCCATTAGAGACATAGGGGTCAAACCATGGATGAATTTCCTGTTCCCCATCCAATTTTCCAAGTTTCACTTGAATTGAGTTAGGGAGGAGCTCTGCTTCACATGGATGGAGAGCCTGTTCCAGAGACAGGGTAATCTCTGGGATATATACCTGTCTCTCCAGCAGGTCCTACTTATATCACAGGCAAGGTTCAAGTCCATAGAATGGGTAATTCTGGTGCTGTTTGTTTTGTGGATATGCAGGGGGTCCATCAGAATGGCATCTGACAATGCCCTGTATGTCAGGCATAGATCTCCTCTCAAAAGACCATAGGAGACAGAGTACAGGGATAGAGTCTTGAGGTGGTCTGCATATGACATTTCACCTAAGCCCTGTATTTTTTTAGTGAGGAACCTCTGTGGACATTCCAGTTGATAGATATACCTGGTTAGGCACATACCAAAGGGGGCATTGTACTCAATGACAGGTCTGATGAACGCCGAATACAGTGGAACAATGACTTCCTTGGACTTAGATGCCATACCTTTGTTTATAAGTTGCACAACTTAGAATGATTTCCTCACTACTGTAGACACATGATGGTCAAAGGCTAGATTACTACTGATGTGTGTCTCTAAATCCCTGACTATTGGGTCAACTCTAAGAGGTGTGTTGTCAATATGATAGTTACCAGGGGTGGATGACTTCCTAAAGGATACTATTATGCACTTCTTGGCATTTAGTTTAAGTCCATGGCTTTGAAACCAGTTCTTTGTCTGTGTCAGCCCCTCCTGGAGAACATTTGTGTCAGTTTGGGATTCAATGACAGCTCTTAATTTGCAATCATCTGCAAATTTAGTCAGCCAGAGACCGCTGACGTTGGCCTTGACTTCGGAGAAGTAAATGCTAAAAAGGAGCAGTCCAATGACTGATCACTGAGAGACTCAATTTGTGACTGGCCTCTCTGTAGAGGTGGACTTCCCGATTCTAACTTCCTGGGTCCTGTCTGTGAGCCAGTTGGCTATCCACTGGGTGACATATGAGTTTGTACCTAACCTGTTGAGTTTGTCAACAATTTCCAAGTGGGCTATTTTGTCAAATGCCTTGGCCAGGTCAAGGTAGGCATTGTGAACAATTTTGCCCTCATCCATTGCTTTGGTGACCTTCTCAAAGAAGTCCACCAGTTTGAGTAGGCATGATCTGCCCTTGACGAAACAAAACCAGGTTGGGTCCAGTGTCTGGAGGTTTACTATATCACTATTGATCATTTCGATGATAATGTTTTCCATGGCTTTACATATAAGACTACTGAGAATTATGGGTATGTAGTTCACAGGGTCTGTAGATGGCCCACCTTTGTGCAGAGGGATGACTGTTGCTGTTCTCCATTCATGAGGGACAAAGCCTGTTTGGAGGCTACAGTTAAATAGCAATTCCAGAGGCCCTGTTAGGTCATGTTTCATACTATTTAGAAGGCATCCTGGAATATTGTCTGGGCCCACTGATACAGTGTTCTTGGCCTTAGAGAGAGCATTAAGGACCTATTCCCTAGGGATAGGAGGGGGGATTATATTTCATGGTATTTCTTGAAGGAAGGTTGAGGGGGAGAGAGGGGTAAAGTTTGAGATAAATGTATCGGCCAGTAAGTTTGCTATATCTTCTGGCTTAGTGTAGGTAGCTCCATTTACAATGAGCTCTGCACACAATTGTGTATTGCCTTTGAGGTTGCGGACATAGCTAAAGAATGCCTTGTGGTTGCCCTTGGCCTGGGAGGCCAAATTCACCTCAAATTTGGCTTTGGTAGACTTTATTTGTCCTCTGAGATGTTTGTTTAGTTTGATGAGAGCACTTTTATCTTGCTGAGTGCTGTACCTCCTAATTTTCACCATGATTTTCTTCCTTCTGTTATACAGTCTATTGATTTTGTGATTCCACCAGGGTAGCTTATTTTTTGAGATAGTTCTGTACTTTTTCCTGGTGGGTACAGTTGCCTCTATGCAGCTATTAACATGCTTGTACAGGGCTTCTCTGGACAGATCTGCATAGAGGTTAGCCTTGGAGTAGTTCTTGAATATTCCAGGTTTAGTTGGGGGTCCAGGTTTTATTTTTACTTCAAAGATTACCATTTTGTGGTCTAACCTTAGCAGGGAAGACATTACAGTAGAGGGTGTCTAGCACTCTCCCATATTAGTGAGGACCAGATCCAGTATGGCTGCACCCCTGCTTGGTGTATTGTCTATCTGGTTCAGGGAGTTTGTGTTTACAAAATCCAGAAATTTCTGTGCCTGTACATTTGGTGTCATATAGGATTCCCAGTTAATAGTCAGGTAATTAAAGTCGCCCATGAATATGGTATTGGGTTGGATGGTTAGTGTTTCTAATAATTTTGAATGCATGGTATGGGTTTCCTGGGTCATAGAGGGGGACCTATAGCTGGCAAGGAAGTGATATTGGATTGTGCCTATGGTGATTTGTACATGGAACAGCTCAAGTGCATTGTCCTGTTTGATCAGCCTTGAGGTATATTTATTTTTGATGTAAATAGAGACACCTCCACCTTTAGACTCTGTCTGTGTAGTAGCTGCTCTATATGTGTGGAAGGAGTTATAACCTTGCACTGTTGGTGTGCTCTCTGTGGCTTTAAACAATGTCTCAGTGACCGCACAGACAACAGCATTCTCTAGGGTGAAGAGAGCTTCTACGGAGTGGAGTTGTTTGTTTAGTCTCCTAGCACTGAGCAGTAATACCTTTAGATTTTCTTGGGTTTGATTTGCTACATTGAAAGTACTTTCAGTTTGGCATTGCCTAAAAAGGCACTATGGGAGACGGCATTGTTTTAGCTAATATTCGAAAGCCTAGAGGGGAGAGGTGCAGACCATCCCCTGGCAAAGCAGCGGGATCTGTTGACCATCTCCTTCCATGCTGACAAATATTGCACCCCTCTTAGAATGACACCAGAAATTAAGTCAATTATTAAAGTCAATCATCTTTTGTTCATATTGTGGCATCATCCCTGGAGAAGGTAAAATGCTACAATGTATTTAAAGTTATTAGAAACACTAATCATCCAACTCAATACCATATTCATGGGTGACTTTAATTACCCCGCTATTAACTGGGAATCCTATATGACACCAAATATTTTGTAAACACAAATTCCCTGGACCAGATAGTCAATAGACCAACCAGGAGTGCAACCATACTGGATCTGATCCTCACTAATATGGGAGATTACTGCACACCCCCTACTGTAATGCCTTCCCCGGTAAGGTCAGACCACAAAATGGTCTTCTTTGAAGTAAAAATAAAACCTAGACCCCCAACTAAACCTGGAATATTCAGGAACTATTTTAAGGCTAACCTACTGCTATTAAGTGAGAACCTGGCAAAATTTCAAGCCTCCATAAACCCTGAGAACACTGCTGTCTATACAAAACTGTTCACAGAAACCCTGTAGAAACATGTTAATAGCTGAATAGAGGCAGCTATGCCCACCAGGAGCCACCCTGGTCGAATCACCAAATCAATAGGCCGTATAACAGAAGGAAGAACATCATGGCAAAAATTAGGAGGTGCAGCACCCAGCAGGATAAAAGCACTCTCATCAAACTAAACAAACAACTCAGAGGACAAATAAAGTCTACCAAAGCCAAACTTGAGGCAAGTTTGGCCTTCCAGGTAAAGGACAACCACAAAGCATTCGTTAGCTACGTCCGCAACCTCAAAGGCAAAACACAATTGTGTGCAGAGCTCATTGTAAATGGAGCCACCTATATTGAGCCAGAAGACATAGCAAACCTCCTGGCTGATAAATTCAGCTCCAACTTTACCCCTCTCTCCCCCCCTCAAACTTCCCACAGGAAATATCATCAGATATAACTCCCCCCTGCTAGCGCTAGGGAACAGGTCCTTAATGCTCTTTCTAAGACCAAGAACACTGTGTCAATGGGCCCAGACAATGTCCCAGGATGCTTTCTAAATAGCATGAAACATGATCTATCATGGACTCTGGAATTACTATTTAACTGTAGCCTCCAAACAAGCTTTATGTCTCATGAATGGAGAAAGGCAACATTCATCCCTCTGCACAAAGGTGGGCCATCTACAGACCCTGGAAACTACAGACCCATAAGTCTCACTAGTCCTATATGTAAAGCCATGGAAAGAATTATCATGGAGATGATCAACAGAGATATAGCAAACCTCCAGACACTGGACCCAACCCAGTTTGGTTTCATCAAGGGCAGATCATGCCTACTCAGCCTGGTGGAATTTTTTGAGAAGGTCACCAAAGCAATGGATGATGTTAAAATTGTTCACACTGCCTACCTTGACCTGGCCAAGGCATGTGACACAATACCCCACTCGGGCACTGACAAGCTCAAGAGGTTAGGTACAAACCCATATCTCACCCAGTGGATAGCCAACTCGGTCACAGACAGGACCCAGGAAATTAAAATTGGGGGGTCCACCTCTACACAGAGGCCAGTCTCAAGTGGAGTCACTCAAGGATTAGTCTTTGGATCGCTCCTTTTGGAATTTATTTCTCAGAAGTCAAGGCAAATGTCAGTGGTCTCTGGTTGACTAAATTTGCAATTGACTGCAAATTAGGAGCTGTCAATGAATCCCACACTGACATAAATGTTCTTCAGGAAGGGCTGACACAGACAAACAACTGGTGTCAGAGCCATTGACTAACACTAAATGCCAAGAAATGCATAATAGTATCCTTTGGGAAGTCATCCATACCTGGTAACTATCATATTGACAACACACCCCTTACAGCTGACCCAGTAGTCAGGGACTTAGGGACACACATAGATAGTAATCTAGCCTTTGATCATCACGTGCTTACAGTGGTGTGAAAATCATTCTAAGTTGCGCAACATATAAACAAAGATATGGCATCTAAGTCCAAGGAAGTCATTGTTCCATTGTATTCAGCATTCATCGGACCTGTCATTGAGTACAATGCCCCCTTTGATATGTACCTTACCGGACATATCCAACAAATGCTAACAGCAAAGAACAAACTGGGTAAAACGGCAACTGAACGGCTTAAAGTCCACTTAATCCACCACAACTGATTATATGATAAACCAAAACAAGATTTAATGTAAGCGCTTTTGCTGGAAAAATGTTCCAGCTTCTTCAGACTACAAACAGTAAAATACTTAGAAAAAACACCTTTTAAAACAATTAAAAAATGAACTGCCAATAGAGTTCGTTACCCCTCCTGATGTCATACACAAGCATTTAAGAATTAAAGCTACATGGGGTTACTCCAACTTAAAACACACTAGGATGCTTAAGCAACCTCACAGCACCATCATTAAAGAAAATAAAGAATTTTTTTGAAAAAGAAGTAGTCTGAAGAAGCTGGAACATTTTTCCAGCGAAAGCGCTTACATTAAATCTTGTTTTGGTTTATCATATAATCTGTTGTGGTGGATTAAGTGGACTTTAAGCCATTCAGTTGCCGTTATATCCAACAAATGCAGCATCTACAGAGGTTCCTCACTAAAAGAATACAGGGAGTAAGTAAAATGTCCTATGCAGAATGCCTCAAGGCCCTATCCCTGTATTCTGTCTCCTACAGGCTTTTGAGGGGAGATCTATGCCTAGCATACAGGGCATTGTCAGACCCCACTCTGATGGACCTCCTGCATATCCACAAAACAAACAGCACTAGAATTACCCATTCTAAAGACTTATACCTTGCCTATGATATAAATAGGACCTTCTGGAGAGATAGGTATGTAGCCCAGAGACTACCCCATCTATGGAACAAGCTCTCCATCCATGTAAAGCAGAGTTCCTCCCTAACTCAATTCAAGTGCAACTTGGACAATTGGATGGGAAGCCGGAAATGTATCCCTGGTTTGGCACCTATGTCTTTAATGGACACAGGTAACCTGTAAATGATTCATCCCCAGGCCCATGCTACACTTATCAAGGGTATCTGAACTTGTCAGAGATTTGGGATGCATGACTAGGCTTAAAAAGGCCCTTGTGGTCATTACTCTAGTAAACACCTATGAACCTATGAACCTATGATCTTTTGTTCATATTGTGGAATCATCCTTGGAGAATGTAAAATGCTGCTCAATGCTAGGTTCATATCGGACTGAGACACATATTCCGAGAACTCCATGATGTCTCTCTTCATATAGTCTAGGGAGGTATGTCTCAGGTCATTTACTCCCACATGGACTATGATGGAGTCATACTGGTACTTGTGGTCCAATGACCTGAGTGTGTGCATAATGTCGCAGATCCTACCCCTGATAAGCAACTGACCGTAACTTTCTCCTTACTCAGAATATTAGATGTGTGGTGGCTTGCCTTATGGGCTTAGACGTAGAGGCTCCATAAGATGTGGGTCTATTTTTTGAGGTGTGTGTTGTTTCAAAACAGTGCATTTGGGGCTGCTGAGGGTATTTGTTATGTCTACTTCATCTAGGAGGTCTTTGTGGTTTAGGAAGGTTACATTTAAGTGCTTCAGCATATGTGAGTTTATATGTCTGCTTTGAATTATGTGTGATGGGTGCAGCCTGTGTACTACTGACATCTTTGCTTGACATTAGGAGTAATTTTATATGAGGGCTTTACCTCCAGTGACATTGTGTAAATGCATGCTCAGATACCATATCAGTTTGTTTGAGAATTAACTGGTTGTCAGTAAACATGAGGCAATTTCTAAACTGCCTCAGGATGCCCATCGCCACCAAGCTGGTAACGAAGATAGTGGGAAAGCTCATATCAATGCAACAGACCATTTTTTATTTATTAGATAACTGGAGTGAGAATATAAATCAATGTCAGAAGTATTCGGTTTGCAACTCAGGGGACAGTGCTTGTCACTGCAAACTAGTTGTCATGTGTGCAACTAGGTATTGGAGAAATTTCAGTTGTGTGTTTACAAGAAAAATGTCACTCAGGGTGTCTGAGTCTGTACAGGGCATGGCCAAACACTTGAGGGGAAACTAATAACGTAGACCATGAAAATATAAGGATGAAGTATTTAGGCAGATATTCTGAAGTTAGAAACAAATCAAGCAGTACTTACTGAAAACAAAGAATTAGCTTGTCAAGAATGATGAAAAGAGGGGAATCACATGAATGGCTACTGCTTGGCTACTACTAGTGCTGGTCTCACTACAGCTTCACTCTGCTAGGATACAATGCTCTTTTGCTTCTTCTCAAACCAGAAGCAAAACAGTTGCACCAATCCCAGGACTAGAAGCAGGCCACAGATTGTTTGGTGATCCACAGTATTGTCCCAGACGATGCAAGGGTTTGTAGGCTAGTTGTAGCCTTTTCCTGGTAGATGCCTTGAATAGCAACCAGACCAATCTGGAACATTAAGCACAGACACTCATTGTCCAACCAGAAACAGTCAGGAATGAATGCACTCTGCTCCTTCTCTCACCAGGAGCAGAATATAAGCACAAATTCCAAGCCGTCACCTATGAAGCAGTTATTAGGCTTTCTGGTGATCAGCAGTCTCTAGGAAATAATGCATCTGTGCTCCTTCTCTCACCAAGATTAAACAGAAGCACTAATCCCAAGATGACTACTGAGAGGCAGAATGTGGGCTCTTCAATAACTGGTGGTCTGGCAATAGATGTTTAAAGGTAAGATGAAAAATGGGTTATTATAAGCACTGTAGTGTGCACTAAGCAGTTGTATATAAAAAGGGGGGTAATTAAAGTTTCAGCTGTCTAAGTGGAGAACCACTAATTTTAAAAGAGCAAGATAGATTGAAAGGGGTGGGCACTTTTTTATGGTTCTGTGGAAAACAGTGGGATGGCCAATAAATTGAAATAGTTGAAGGGGAATGATTTCATAAAATGATAATTTTGTTCTTACTCACAACAGCCAGTGAAAGGGGAGAGGGAAGGATATATGTGATCAAATTAATGTAAGAGGCAGGCAACTAGAAAGACACTTGTGTTTAAGAACACAACAGCAACAGGGTGGGATGTAGGAAAAAAATCCTGTGTGACTCACAAGAGACACAGCTGTGGTGTCTTTCCAAATTTTAATATGCAATTCAAAGTAGAATACAAGTAAAATACAGGGTAAAGAAAACAAATCACAGTATACAAAACAGAGGAAGGCAAAAGAGTAATACAAAATACAATAAATCAAAAGCAAACTAACCTTTCAATCACAGGAAGTTGTGTCAGAGTTTTGGTGATTTTTTTCTGATATAAAAACATCTTACTGCTCTTGACCTAAAACATTTGTTGAAGGGAGGTCATACCTATTTAATTTAGCAAACTTCTTTAAGAAGGTCACTGAAGCTGTAGACAGCAGTCATGCAGTTCATAGAGTCTACTGCACCACTCAACCTGTTAGAGCAATAAATCTGGACGAAGGCACAAAAATAGGGACAATTTTTTAAGTATTGCTCTTACAAACTTGAAAATTTGATAAAATAGGTTTTGCATTAGCATGAATTTTCTGAAGTACATGATGACTGAAATTCAAATGTCTGTCATTATTTTCTAACTTCAATCTTTAATGAATTTCCAGTAATTTGCCAGAAGACCACAATTGTATATATAAAAAAAATGGACCAAAAATATAAGGCAAAAATCTGGACATTCTGCGAAAATCTGTACAGTTGAGAGATATGCAGTCTTCCTGGATCTAGACAAGGCCTTTGGCACTGTTTTGTCATGCTGGAACTGTAAATAAGTTGAAAGGTCTAATTGTAGACTCTTATGTTGTCAGATGAATAGCAAACTGGCCAACGTATAGAACCCACTTCCTTAAAGCAGCAGGTGCCACTTCAGAAATCAAAACAGGAACCAATGGCGTTCTTCAGGGCTCAGTACTAGGAAACCTTCTGTTTGGCATCTACTTCTCAGATCTCCAAACCTCTAACTCAGACCGAGAACTCTACTGTAGGAAGGGGTAGAATACTTAAAAGTTGTACCACATTCACATTTGTAAAAATCCCTTACTAATAGATTGGAAATAATAAATGGAGACATATGCCATCACATGGTCTCTCAGCATCTGGTAACATGTAACTATAGCATGAACTAAATCATGCACATCAGTTTTGTATTAGGAACAGGCTTAAATTAAATGCAAAGAAATGTGCCATTATCACCTTTGATAAACAAATCTTGACATCAGCTTACAGTATAGACAGCACCCCACTTTAGACTGATACAGTCAGATATCTCCGTACCTTCATAAACAACTATTGATCCTTTGACCACTGCATCACAGCAGTAATATGGAAATCCTTCTATCTGATCCAGTTAACAACTAAAGACACTTCATTCAGATCAAAAGAAATTATAACTCATGTATACTTTCTCCTGATCAAACCAATTATAAAACATAATGCCTCCTTTAGTGTACATCTGTCAAAACACAACATGCATTTCAAAAGACTCAAAATGTTCCTAACTAAAATGATCATCAGACTAAATACCCTCAGCTATCATGGCAGGCTTGAAGTTCTACCACTACATACTCTCTCTTATAGACTCCTTTGTGATGATTTATGTCTAGCATTATGTGCTGTTTTGTATAGATGGTAACCATTTGAAAAGCTGAGATTCACAATGCCTAGTCCTGGAATGTGGAGACTGAATGACTAAAAATGCAGATCTACATATATTAAGTCTGAGATTTCCATTTCTTGGAATATTCCCCTTCTCCCTTAGGTATGGTGATATCATAGTGGGTGTCTTTAAGTTTGGGGTTGGGGGCTTGCCCATAAATACATGGTATGTGCTCAGAGAATAAATATGTCTGACAGTTATTCATGGAAGTCAAATATATCGGCCCTGAAAACATGAAAACACAAATGAAAGAAGACCTACAAACACTGAAAAAACAAACATAAATGCGTGAAAAGCATCTTTGACAGCAAGCTAAACTCCTCCCTCACAGACCTCTCAACTGTTATGATTTAGGCATAATGGTATGTTTCTGACCCTCAGATTTACCCTAGGTTTTAAATTTACTAATGCTCCTTATATAAAGTTAGACCTGTTTATGGGTACATGGTGCTGAAAAGTTCTACGTCCAACCAACTTTCTAAATTCTGAGCATTATTTTGCCTCTGTAGCTGAAAAGAGGGTTGCTTCATCTTGTAAAGTGCCAGTTTGCAGAATCATAATGCTATGTTTTAAAATTGTTTCAGATCATTGATTGAACCATGTCAACGAGAAGTGTGGAACTCCGAGATGTCATGAAGTTCCTATTCCTGTAGAAGAAAACTCCAAAGGAAATACATGAATGTATGATGCAAACATTGAGTAACAAGTGCCCTTCTTACTCACCTGTGAAGAAGTGGTATGGAAACTTTCAGTGTGGAGATTTTGAGACTGAAGATGCAGCAAGGTCTGGGAGGCCTCAAACAGTGTCAACTCCTGAAACTGTTGGCCATGTCCATGACCTGATTTTGGCAGATTGGTGAATATTGGCTAAACCAATTGTTGAGACACTACAGATATCCAGGGAATGTGTTGGATTTATAGTCCATGAGCAGCTGGGTATGCAGAAGCTGTCAACCAAGTGGGAGCCAAATGTCTGAATGCCAAAGAGAAAAAAACATCACATGGACACTTCCAAGTTGATTTTATGGCATTTTTGTTGAGCTGGTGTCAACCCTTGAGACAAAACAACAATCCATACAATGGTGACACTCAGTTTCACCATGGCCAAAGAAGTTCAAGAGCCAAAAGTCAGCAGGAAAGGTCATGGCCACAGTGTTTTGGGATCAGGAAGGTGTTGTAATGACTACTATCTTCCAAGGGGCCAAACAGCTAATGCAGAATACTACTGTAACTTGCTGTGCTGATTAAAGGAGGCATTGAAAGAAAAAAGGAGAGGGAAGCTGTGGAAAGGAGTTCTCTTTTTGCAAGACAATGCACCTGTTCACAAGGCTGGCAAAACGATGGATGTTTTGATGAAATTGGGGTTTCAGTGCATAGACCATCCATCCTACTCACCAAATCTTGCTCCATCTATTTCCTGTTTCCAAACCTTAAAAGCAATTTGAAAGGGCAGCCATTTTCAAGTAATTTTGAGGTGATTGCAGCAGCGGAGCAGTATTTCAGTGACCAGACGTCAGACTTGTTCTGGCAGGGTTACAGAAACTTCAGACATGATATGCCAAGTGTGTTGAACTTTGGGGTGAATATTTTGAATAACCTGTAAGTTTCATGGTTCCACATCATTCCTTCTAAGTTGGGCTTAGAACTTTTCAGCATCCTCCATGCCTTAGTAAATAAACAAACTAAGCATATACAAAAATCCCCTATCACTAAATAAATAGGGTCAGTAAATAAACTTCTATTGTGAAAAATAAGAAAGTGTAACTCTTTTTGATCCTCTGCTATGAATTTTAAATGCCAGTGTTAAAATTTTTAATGCTCTGATGTTCAAAGGTATGGTCCCTTACATGTAATACTCCAACTCTGACAGCACAGGTGATCAAAAGTGCCTACACAGTATAAATTATTGGAGGAGGCAAAATGCAGTAACACATTAGGTGAATTTCCTCTGTAATGCTCAAAAACATGACATAGCTTTATCCCTTTCTTCATGTCCATCTTGCACATCTAACTCAACTAGATACTCACCATTAGACCAAACTCCCATCAATAAGATACTGTAAAATCAATGAGATAGTTTCATACTGTCAATGCCATAGTCTTACACTGCTGGTCATGACTGCACTGATCCACAGTGCACAGTTCTACATCCATACCCTTTATCCTCATCTGTAATATGATCTATGTGATTCTTTACATCTCTGCACTATAAATATGAATGGTTGTACAATCTGCACTATATTTTATGTGCCAAAACATGGCATAGGTCATGCATGAAAATGTCAAACTGAATCACTGCCACAGCTCCCAATATATTAGCTCAAGAGTCAGAGACAAAGGCAAAAATAACAATGGACAAAGGCCCAAAATCCAGACTGACGTATTTCCCAAAGAATCAGAAACTGAGAACTTTAATGCCTACATTATTTAGACATTGCAGTTTTCAAAGATGTGTCAGAACATCACTCGCTTTATGAGGGGGCAGAGTAAACTACTGAGGTATAATCAGGGAAAAGTGAGAGCCATGATCTTTATGGCCCCAGGGTTGGCAGATTAATAAGTAGCTAAACAAAAAGCTAACAATGTAGCCTCTTGCTCTTGCTTTTAAGGGCTTGGTTCCTGGTTTGGGGGCCTCTGGTGTACAACCTGCATGTTCTTCTTATATCCCTTTGGGGTTTACCAGATGCTGTTTTCTCCCACATTCTAAACAGATGCTCCAGTTTCCTCCCATATTCCCATAACATGTTGCTAGGTAAATCTGCATTTTTTTTAATTACCAATAGGTGTGAGCATGCTCTGTGAGGATAATAGTAAGTATATATGTGTGTATGTGTGTCTGGCTGGCCGTCTGGCTGTCTTTGTTAGTTTTTGTTAGTACTTCCAGGATTACATCTCTGCTTTACATCCACACAGGTTTCATGTTCCCCAAAACCCTGAATATAATAAAGTAAGTACCGGAAAATGAAAGATTTCACTCATTCAACCCTATAGCACCTTTTTGTATACTTAAGTTCACAGCCATAACCCCTTACAGTATCTAAAACATTTTTGGGGCTGGCTTCATTTACTAAATTACTTCCCAACTAATAGCAATGTCTTTCGGCTTTTCCCAGTTAGGAGTCGCCACAGCGGATCACCAGTCCGCAGATTCATTGGCAGTGGTGTTTTTATGGTGTAGAGTTGCCAGCCAGCTAATAATAGGCAATATTTGAAAGTGCAAGGATTTATTAACAAAATGACATTAAGATTGTTAATCTAGGATATATTGCACTAGAGGAATTAATCAGTGTTCATCACTTATTATTCATGTTTTTATGACTGTGAGCCCTACCTGTTATTGAGAGGTATGGTATGATATGCCATGGTGGGAGACAGAAAAATTAATTGTCAATGTCCTTTTATATCACAATATAACCAATATATTGCTAGTTATTTGTTAGTAATTATGAAAATGAACAATATTTCCATAAGTAATTAATACTTCAAAAAACAAGTGAGTTACAAATGGTTGCATGACATCAGATGAAAACATAGATGTCAAAGAAAACTGTCTTCCAAATTTGCACTGTAAGTTGCAAATCTTGAGAAATATTCAGTATTTATTCTGCCAATTATACAATTAAGCATTTTTTTGTATTTGTAAATATCTCAATAAGCATGCAATCATAGAGGAATTTCTTGTTGTCATGCAGAAGCTCATGTCTAGTTAACCAAGTGTTCTAACAATATATGCCTAGGTTATACAGTTTCTAAGACATGATAAATTGTTTGTGAAAGTTTAGCAAAAAATATAATTTTGGGTTTCTGTGCATTATGATATATTATAGTGTTTATGGAAAGACTATAGCGGCACTGACTATTATCACTGCAACAAATACTTATTACTGATAACATTGCAATTTGTACAGTTGTAATGGCTTTTATTGTTCACAAGATTCAACTTGTACTGCATTTTATAGGGATGACCACCAGGGACTTAAAATAAATTAGGGACAATTATATGCCATTTAAATCTAAGAGATGAAAAAAGCTTTATTTAACAGCATATTTTAAATTATATTATTTAGCAAATTCCTTTTTCTATACTTGAGGTAGGTCAGAAGGACATGACATGAGAGATGGCGATTTTAAAAATTTTCTTTGCAAAAGCATATTGGCAAATAAAAAAAAAAAAAATCATATAGCCAGGTCTCAATGAGACCATTAATATATAGGCTTGTTTTTTTTAAAATTAAATAAAAAAAATATTAAAAAATTAAGGAATTTAGATTTCTTTCTCATTTTGGGGTATCAACTGTTTTTAGTTTAAATAAAAATTTTTAAAAAATATATATTATATTTGTGTATATATATTTTTTTGGTACGAAGATAATAAATAAATCTGTATGTATATATTGCTGTTCTTCTTGTTCTTGCTGGTGTGTCATTAGCCTCACGTGGACTTTTGGTTTTACATTGTTCACAAGATATTGGGCCGGATTTATGAAGGCTTGCACAGAGTCTAAGATTAGTGTAAGATGGCAGACAGCCAATATGTCTGCCGAGCGATTCAGCAACAGCCAGCAAGGGTGTGCATGAGAGCTTCTAAAGCTACTCTTGCATGGACAGTATTATGGTATGTGGATTACCTCATTTGCTGCTGAAAGCTATGCAAATGAGATAAATTTGCAATCCAGGAAACACTAACCTGTCTGTGTAAGAGTAGTGTTATTTGCAGTAATGTACTCCGTTGATAACAGAGTACCGTTCTGCAAATAGCTAAATGGAGCTATGACAAATAAAGGATGCATCTAGTTGAGGAAGCATGCCAATGGCCAAATATAAGGCCATTGGCATTTGCAAATGTTGTAAATCCTTAAAATTCATTTTTTTCCCCGATCTCCGATGTTTAAGTGTAGCACATTGCCCCGCAAACGTGCGGCACTTTAAATAAAATTAAAAAAATTTAAAAATAGCCAAAAATGGGCATTTTCACTAAAAAGCTTGTTCTGCCATGCAGGTGAATGGCAGGCTGAAAACAACATGGCCACTGAGTAGTGGTTGCTAAGGGGGGAAGCTCAGTGTGAGAGATGTAACCAAGCATTGGTAGGCAATCCTATGCAAATGAGGATAAGGATAGTGAATCCCAATTTTCCCCGGCATGTGAGCCATGTCCCTAGAGTGTAAGTGTAGGAGTAGGGGAGTAGTAGAGTAGAAGATAGGTGACATCATGAGGGGGTATGTCTGAAAGACTGTAAGCTTATTGGTGCACAGTGGCTTGTGTTTGCCCTGAGTTGCTCAGGATTGCAAGAGGTGTGTCTACAGTTGTCCTAGCTGGAAACCAGAAACCAAAGGTGTACGCCGTGGATATATCTGAAATTTCTTGCAAACGTTCTTACACCGTGTGCGCGCGTGTGTGTGCATGTACGCTTGTTTGCACGGTGCTGCCCCTTGTGGAAACAGAAAGGGAAAAGGAAGGAAAAGAAGTAATAGGAAGTTAACCAAGGAGAACTAGCAGAACTGCCAGGTGAAATATATCAGAATCAGCCAGTTACACAGGCAGTAGACTAGCCCAGCCCAGCCCAGCACTTTTAACTCTGCAAACAGCAGTCTACCCTGTTTTTTCCTAAGAACTCTGCAACACTGCAGTATACAAAGAGTGAAAACTTAAAAAGCTTAAGTCAGACAAAATGCTAGGGGCTGCTATTGCTATCATAAACCAACATGTGCAAGATGCTGAGGGTGGTGATGTTGTGAATGCTGCTGAGCAACCCACAGTGAGGAGACGGAGAAGAATGTACAGAACCAGGGTAACCTACCAGGGGCTACATGAGTTGGAGATAGTGGAGCACTATAGAATGGACAGAGACCTCCTGCAGCAAATTGTTGAGCTGTGCCGGCCACGCCTCACACACAGAACCAACAGAGGGAAACCCATCCCAGTGGATACCAAGGTATGCATTGGCCTACAAATACTAGCTACAGGTACGTTCCAGAGACCAACTGGTGATATGATGTGGATTTCACAGGCATCAGCATCCAGGGTACTGCACCAGTTCCTGGATGCCATGTCAGCACATGTAGGTGACCACGTATATTTCCCCAATTCCCCGTGAGGCATTGGCCAGCAATATGCATCTTTTCCACCAAATAGCAGAATATCTTGAGGTAGTGGGTGTAATAGACTGCACACACATACACATCAAAGCACCACCCGGTGAGCGGGGTAGGATCTACATCAACCGCAAGGGACTCCCCTCCATCAACTGCCAGGTTGTGTGTGATGCCCAGGGCATAATATTGAATGTGTGTGCTGGCTGCCCTGGAAGCTATCACGATTCCCACATCTGGCATCTGGCCTTGGCTGTACCAGAGATTTGCCAATGGGGACATCCCTGATGGTCACCTAGTGGGGGATACTGGATACGCACTGGAGCCGTGGCTGATGACACCCATCAGAAATGCACACACACCCAAACAAGAACTCCATAATGAGGCACACGCACAAACAAGAAACATTATTGAGCATGTATTTGGCATGCTCAAGTCACGGTTCCAGTGCCTGGACACATCTGGTGGTGCCTTGCAGTACTCAAACTACATGTACCCAAATTGTTATGGTATGTGCCATGCTACACAATATGATCCTGTGACAGCAGCTGCAGCAGGAACAGCATGGGGAAGGGCCAAACAACCCCCCACCATTGCCAAGGCCTGCACAGGCACAGCGTAACTCAGAGGAGGAACAACCTGAGCCTGCCCCAGTAGGCAGAAGGAGGCGTGCCCAGTATGCCTTGGCCTTGGCAAAGAGGCAATGCATAGCACATACACTGACTCAGCCAGAACCCTGGAAATGACACCTCTCTCTGACTCGCACATACAATAAAAGCGATGCCTAACTTGACACTACCTGTTTTCAAACATGTATAGGGAGTGTACTATGTGCATCCGACATAGGCAGCTCTGCAGCACCACCTGAGGCATGATTGCCCTATTTTAAGCAATATAAAGCAGTGCTAAGCACATTTTACCACTATTTAGCATATTTAAGCACAATTGCGTGGAGCTGCACACCGCGCTAACTAGCGCAACGTTAGGCAATGTTGAGCAATGTTGGGCAATGTTGGGCAAGGTCGGGCAAAGTTGAGCAAAGTCAGGTAAACACGCTCACACCTGCTTTACTGTTCCTTAAGCAGTCTGGTCTGCCCAGCAGGAAAATAAAAAGCAGTAACAGGGCTCGAACTCAGGATACTGTGCACTATAGTCACAGTACTGAACCACTAAGCTATGACAGCATTTCATTGGCACAGACACAGCACAGCACTTGTAGACTAACGCAAACACAAACAAATGCTGTATCATGCCCTCTGAAGAGGCATATGAGTAACTCCCCCCAGGCCTATGCAGACAGATAACAGCAGGCCAGGCAGTGTGATGTGGGTTGAGTAGGCTATGAAGTCACAAACTAATATACGTGAAATTGGAAGTTAAGATCTGTAGTACAGTAGTATGCCTCAAGCCAGTACGATAGGCAACAGTACAGACTGAAATGGAGTACCTGACATAGCAGTGCAGGCCTAGCAAATGTGTATAAGTGTCAGGTGAACCCCTCATCCTATGTACACCCACAGTGACAATCAGGTGTGCCCCCCGGGTAGAAATGTACAAATAATAGCTGTCCCCCCTGTATGTAGAAATGTTGATAAGTCTATGCAAAGTGACTCATGGAAGCCCTGAAGGCGCAGCGTGCTTCCTGTCTATGTACAACACAAAGGTGATCCCTGAAGTAAAAACCAACTTGATTTTTCACACACATATAGTATAGATGTCCATACTGGGCATGCTCACACACTTAAATTTAGCAAATTTCAGTCAGCAACATACTGAAAGGTCATACTGGGCATGCTCACACACTTAGGCCATGTCTGAGTACAGCAGTGGGCCACACATATCTGGCAGTTGCAGTTCTTACCCCAGAAACTTGTCACTATTCACCAATCTTGCCTTGCACACACAGTTATATGAAAACAGACCCATATCATATATTGGACTCCTGTCATAATCAAACTATGTACTACAAGTACTTAAGTTGTTCAAAGAAAGTGAAAATTCAAAGAAGTTCAATAAATCTCCGATCAGTATCATCAATAAACAATGAGCACTCCTAACATTATCCTATCCATGTTCTGGCAAAAATATTGTCAAAGAGTCCATAGAGAACCATGAAGCTTTCTTTCGCTATGTCATAAATATTAATGTAAACTCATATATGTTCTGAGTCAGTGCAAACTATAAACGAATACATGTACATGACTGACATTGCCAACATTTTGTCAGACAGGTTCATACATATTTACCCCCTCTCACTGATAAAAGGGCCCATTATCATACCTGGAGATTATGAAAACCCAGAAATTACATATACAATGATTAAACAGCTCTTTCCAAACCTAAAAACATGGCGTCTATGGGATGACATGGTTTCCCTAGTTGTGTCATATGTGAACTCCAAAGCAAACAGACCCTGCACATGAACAGTCTGTTGAGACTCACCCTCTGTACAGGATATGAAACTGTTGAATGGGTTACAGCAACGTTTGGCACACTCCACAACACAACAGACCATGGGAACTATTGTCTTATAAGAATATTAAGCCTGATCTGCAAGGCCATGGAGTCCATCATAATGGAACTCATAAACAGAGCTATTGGGAGCCTACAAACACCCAACCCTACCCATTTTGGTTTGGTCAGGGGCAGATCATGGTTCCCAAACCTGCTAGACTGTTTTCAAGGCAGTCACTCAGGACATACATCAATGAAATGAGCTACACACGTCCCACATAGACCTTGAAAACCCTTTTCCAACATTGCAGCCACATGTCGTATCCACAAAATCAACAACCTGTGCATAAATATGTATGTCATCTTATGAATTGCCAACTGGGACACAGATAGATCCCACAAGGTAAGAATTGTGGTCTC
Organism: Protopterus annectens; assembly: GCF_019279795.1. Classification (NCBI taxonomy): domain Eukaryota; kingdom Metazoa; phylum Chordata; order Ceratodontiformes; family Protopteridae; genus Protopterus; species Protopterus annectens. The sequence continues at coordinate 1,342,353,521 of NC_056731.1, forward strand.
CTGTTCAAGCTGGTAACAACTGCTGTCCCCCATGGCTCACTCCTGGGACCCCTCCTGTCTGGTGTATACATTTCAGAAATACAGTCAAACACACGAGGGCTATGTTTAGCAAAGTTTGTGGATGACTGCAAAAAAGTTGTCATAATCGATGTTTGGGACAGCAGAGACATCCTTAAAAAGGGTCTCAGTCAGACAGATGTGGTGTCAAAATTATGGCCTCGAGCTACAATCATACAAATACCACATAGGTGCCAGCACCCTAAATATGGAGGTGATAATAAGGGATCTATGGACACATGTGGATAGTCATCTCTACTTCCAGAAACACATTCACAAAGTGGTTAGAAAATCATGCTATGTGTTCCCACAAACTGCCAAGGTCTTTGCATGCAGGTCAAAGGAGGTTCCCTCTACTCATCAGTCATCAGACCCGTCAGAGAGTACCACAACACACTTGTGATGAATCTGACTAGGCACCTTCAGCAGCTGTAAAGACCACTGAAGTACCTCAACAAGAGGATTACTGGCCTCAAACAGTTGCCCTATGCAACAAGACTGAATTTAACTCAATCTGTACTCTGTTGCATACTGTCTACTCAGGAGATCTCTGCCCAACAGACAGGTCCATGTCCAATGTAGAACTGATGTACATGCACTATCTGAAGTAAACCCAAGCTCACTGTACCACATGCTCTAGGGATATCATCATCACAACATTAAATAGAACATGTTGGAGGGATACATTACTAACTCACAGACTTCCCTTGCTTTGGAACAGGCTCCCAACCAACATTAAGCCGAGTCCCTCACTGACACTCTTCCAGAGGAGCCTTGATGAGTGTATGTGAAACTGAACTGTCACACCATAGATCACTTCATCAGCTCTACTACACAGAGGCCTAGGGAACTAACTCCATGGGTGGTGATAGCTGCACACTCTGGCCATACTAATATATGCCTTCAGGCAGATAGCCTATTACCTACCTATGTACCTATATATATATGTGTAGGGGGAACACAGTATAATAAGCCAAAGATGGATGGGCAGAGATGTGTGTAAGAGGGTGACCATGACAGGGAGCCATCCAGGACTGTCCCACCTAGCACACATCCCAATGGCATGAAAGACATGAGGTGCACATCTCTCCCACTGTACATAACAGCCACCAGTATCTGTAAGCATTACAGTGTATGTGGTCCATGTGCCTGCTGTACAACATGACTGTACAATGAAATACACATATACTATCTGTAGACATGTACCTGTTACATAGGTTCATAGGTATGTAGTAGACTATCTCCACAAAGGCATATATCAGCCTGCGCAAGTTGTGCAGCTTTCACCACACCATTGGGTAGTCTCCGAAGGCCTAGTTCTAATAGTTAGTACCCTAAGCCCCTTTCTAGTGGGGCTGCTGATGTGATGCCTGGCATGAATTGTCTGTTTCCCATCCACTCATCAAGGTTCCAATTGAAGAGTGTCAGCAAGGGGTTCTGTATGATGTACATTGGGACTCTGTTCCACAGTAAGGCAAGTGTCTGGGATGGTACTCTAGCCCACTAGCATGTTGTATTCATCGTTGTGATGAGGTTCATATCCCTAGAATGTGTAGGGTGACTCAGTGTTGTTATCTGTAGATGGAGCATGTTCAACAGTTATGTCTTGGACATGGCTCTGTATGTTAGGCAGAGTGTGCCTCTGAGTAGGCGGTACGCAATGAAGAACAGATTTAGTTTTACCAGTTGTGTTGCATAACACAACTGTTTGAGGCCAGTAATCCTCTTGGTGAGGTACCTATGTGGTCTCTACAGCTGCTGGTTATGCTGTCGAGTACATCCAAAATGGTGCACTGTACTCAATGATGGGTCTGATGATGTAAGAGTAGAGTGCCAACACTACCTCTTTGGATCCTGATGCAAACCCTTTGTTGATTAGGTGGGCCACATAGGATCTCCCAATCACTTTGGCAACATGGTTGTCAAAGGAAAGATGACTATCTACTTGTGTCCCCAGATCCCTTATCACCTTGTCATTTTTAAGGTGGTAACACCTATGTGGTAGTTTGTGGGTATTTTGTTTTCGACAAAGAGGATCACTATGCATTCCTCCACAGTGATCTTGAGGCCATGATTCTGACACCACACATCTGTCTCATAGAGTCCCTTCTGGAGAATATGTCTGTCTTCCGGGAATCAGTTATGGCAAACATTTTACAGTTCCCAGCAAACTTAGTCAACCACAACCCTCCTGTGTTGGCATGCACATTTGAGAAGTCTATACCAAACAGGAGGGACCCCAAGACTGAACCCTGGGGACACCAGTTGTTACCGGTGTAGAGTCTGACATGTAGCCAGCGACTCTTAATGTGTGGGATCTATCTGTGAGCCAGTTTGCAATCCATCTTGTGATGTATGGATTCATGGCCAGGTTGGTGAGTTCAACTATGATACCTGACTCGGGAATGGTGTCAAAGGCCTTAGCGAGGTATAAGTAGGCTGTGTTGAGCTCATTTCAATCATCTGTAACTGGGTAACTGTCAAAGAAATCCTCCCAGTTCAGGAGGCGTGGTCTGCATTTGACAAAGCCAAACTGGGTGTGCTCAACTGTGTGAAGGTTCCCAATCTCTGTATTGTTGACTTCCATTATGATTGGCTCCATTGCCTTGCAGAACACACTCGTCAAGCTCATAGAGCATGAATGCCAAGGGGTTTTTGTGGCCCCACCCCTGTGGAGTGTGAAGAATGTTGCTGTGCAACATTATATGGGTATATATCCTGTAGAGAGCATGTACAGAGAGGTGTAGGTATCCTTGATGAATATGGATACATCCTCACCCTATGTGCTATGATTCAGGTTCTGATGCTGGAAGGTATGGAATGAGTAGTATCCTGGTAGTGCTGGAGTGCTGTCTAGAGCCTTGAACTAGGTTTCTGTTACTGCACAGATATCAATATTCTCCATAATGAGAAGTGCCTCGAGTGTGTGCATCTGGAGGCTGAGACTTCCAGCAATGAGTAGCATTTAGCTCACTTTGTGGTTATTTGTGTTGGTTACAGGGTTTGGTTTGTCCTGCGTGACTGGTGTTCCACACCTGAAGTCAGTGCCTCATTGGTCCCATCTGACCATAAGCTAATTACCCTACATATCCACATTCTGGATTCACAACCCCATTATGGAAAGCATGTTAAAAAATGTCTCCAAAGCCAACTTCATGCATCTTAAAACAGAAGTGCTGAACTGCAGGACATCCATGCAGATGGACAATACAGTTACGACTACTGAATCCTTCACAATTGCACTTTACAAGCACTTAATGACTACATTCATTGTGCTATCCCAAACAGAACCAAGGCGCTATCCTCCAAGAAAAGGAAGCCAATCTGGTGTTCCCCTGCCATAAACAAACTGCACAACAGAAGGAAGAAACTGTTGCAAAAGAGGGTAAAATCCCATGAGTGGAGGAGCTCCATGGTCAACATCAGTAAGAAGCTGTGATCCCTGATAAAATCTTCCAAAGCTAGTTATGAAAACAAAATCAACACTGATTCTAAAGACAACCACAAAGCATTCTATAGCTATGTCAAGAATCTCAATGGCAACACTCAGATCTGCTCTGAGTTACAGCACAATGGCACTAAATATACAGACCCAACTGATATTGCCAACATCCCGGCAGATAGGATCAGTGCTAACTTTACCCCCCTCTCACCCATGAAAGAGCACATCTCTATAACGGAAGACTGCAAAGTTGCTGTCATCACGGCTGCACAGGTAAAAAACACTCTCCAAAGCCAGGAACACAGCATCCATGGGACCAGATAACATTCCAGGCTGTGTTCTACACAAACTACAGAACGAACAGGCACCACACCTATGTACCATGTTCAGTCATAGCCTCACCTCAGGCTTTGTGCCTGCTGAATGATGCGCAGCAACAATTATCCCACTACACAAGGGGGATCCACCATGGACCCCAGGAACTAGCGCCCCATTAGCCTGATGAGCCTGCTCTGCAAGGCCATGGAATGTATCATCATATAACTTATAAAAAAAGACATTGGTAATCTCCAAACTGTGGACCACAACCATGTTGGGTTTGTTAAAGGCAGATCATGTCTCCTAAACCTGATAGACATCATTGAAGCAGTCACCAGAACCGTAGACAAGGGTAAGGTGGTTCACACAGCCTATGTAGATCTTGCCACGGATATCAACACCATCCTGCACTCTGGAATTATAGATAAACCCACTAAACTAGGTATAAATCGCTATCTCACAAGATGCGTTGCCAACTGGCTCAATGACAGAACACACACTGTGAAAGTAGCAGACTCCAAGTACGACTTTGGACCAGTGATGAGTGCAGTACCACAGGGTTTAGTCCTGGGTCCTGTCCTGTTTGGTATCTACTTCCCTGAAGTAAACGTTAACATGGAAGGTCTCTGGCTAATGAAGTTTCCAGATGACTGCAAACTAAGAGCCATAATTGAAACTACTAAAGATGTGGATATCCTACAAAAGGGCCTCACTGAGACAGATGCCTGGTGTCAAAGCCATGACCTCAAGCTCAGTGCCAAAAAGTGCATTATCATCCCCTTTGGTAAAAACTCTGCAGCCATGAACTACAACATAGGCGGTAGTATACTTAACACTGAAAGTGTGATAAGAGACCTTGGGTCACAGGTGGACAGTGGACGCACCTGTGATAATCACATCCCCACAGTAGTCAGGAAATCCTTCTATGTGGCACACCTCATCATAAAAGGTGTCTCATGCAGAATAGAAGAGGACATTGTTCCCCTCTACTCATCACTCACTAGATCCATAATAGAGAACAACGCCCCTTTTGCTATGTACCTCACAAGACATCTACAACAACTGAAAAGCCTGCAGAAATACCTCACAAAGAGGATTAGTGGCCTGAAATACATGCCATACACAGACCGTCTCAAAATGCTCCAGCTGTACTCTCTCGCATATCGCCTACTCAGAGGTGATCTCTGCCTAGCATACAAAGCTATGTCAAACCAAAAAAAGGTGGTGCAATAGTGCTCAGAATTCACAATTAATCCATTTGCAGTCTGCCTGCCTTCTCCTGCTCCAAGGACACGGTGCTGGTGGCAAATACGAAACTGATATTTAATCTGTCAAATTTGCGCAAGGTATTTTGTATTGCTATTACACAGTACCGCACAGTCTGTGAGGCTGCAGCGGCAGTCATCCGGAGTTGGAGGGCAGCAGTATCTGTCTGCAGCTGGGCAACAAGCTGTTTCTGTTTTGCTGTGATTTGAGCAAGTACTCGCTGTTGCTTGGTTCCTTCTCTGTCTCAAGTGCAGAATTACTCAGGCCGAAACACAACTTTTGAAACAGAAGCCATTTCTGTATTGGCTCCTACAGTTTCTTTAAGTAAGTCGGTGAAATATCCAGACTGCTACTTACCTCTGGCATTTAATTCCGGGAATCCTTTTAAACTATTTTCCAAGGCTAGCATAGAAAACTTCAGTTGGCTGGGAATAGCTTTTGTGGAAGGCAGACTGCAAATGGATGACAGAATGATTGCAGAGGAAATAGCATGTTATTCTGATGAAGTCAACTGGAATGACGAAAGTGCTTAACTTGTGTGGATTTTTGTGTCAATAAACTGTGGTTTGGTGACTCGCAACAATAGTGCTCTTTTCTTGGTTTATTTGTGAAAGCTATGTCAAACACAGAGCTGTTGGACATGCTCCACGTAAAACACTCACAATCCCTCTGATCTTCGGCCCCAAAACCCAGAGTGAAATACAAAAGGAAGGGGTGTATCCATTTACCTTATGGATACCCACACCTTCAGGTTAGTGGCACAGCATGAGGCCTTGGAGACCATGCAAGTGCAACTAACATTGAGCAAAGCTGCTTATCAGATTGTAGCCTGCTACAGATCACCTACCTTGTCTCAGGAACCTCACTCAGTATTCCTGAGAACACTGGAAAATATAAAGGTCCTACCAAACACCATTATATGAGGAGATTACAACTACCCAAATATTGACTGGGAGAATTACTTGTGTACAATGTCATTTGCCCAATGCTTCCTAGAGTTTAAAAACTCAAACGCCCTGGAACAGCTGGTCACCACGCCCACTAGAGGTGACAACATACTGGACCTGATCATCACCAACATGGGGTACCAGTGTTCCACATCAGAGATAAACCCCTTGCTGGTAATATCAGACCATAAAGTAATCACACTGGACATCCACATCCCCCCTAGGGTTGCCACCTTTTCAAATGGCCAAAGTGGGACATTTTTGGTACAAACATCAGATTTTACAGGCCAACACATACCCACAGTCAGTACAAAGGTTAGAACTTAACTTTTTTGCCTAAATAAAAGCTTATTCTTGTAGCATTTTAGTTGCTTATTCTGTTTCTTATAACATTTAGGTATTTTAGATACAGAATAACTGTTTATGCAACTATTACATAAAATATAGGAAATAATTTTGTCCTAAAATCTCAGGACATTTGCCATTTTTACAAATTTTTGTCAGGACACAACTGCCCATAGAGGGACTGTCCCTCGCAAAGTGGGACAGGTGGTAACCCTAATCCCCCCCCCCCCCAGGAAAGGAAACCACTGTGAAGAAATTTTCAAAAGCAAACTGCACACTTCGCAAGACCAAAGTGGAAAGTTCCAAAGCCCCCTTGCTATAGGAGAATGCTATACAATCTGCAGAATCATTTACAAGTGCATTCTATGAGCATCTACAGGGATGCATGGATCGAGACATCCCATATAAAACCAAGACGCACTCCTCCAAAAAGAAGAAACCAATCTGGTGGTCGTTGCCCATAAATAAGCTATACAACAGAAAGAGGAAACTAACACATGATAGAGCAAACTTTACAAAAGGAAAGGCATCACTGATCATTATTAGGAAGAAACAATGATCGCTCATAAAATAATCCAAGGCCAGTTTCTAAAGACAAATTGCTAAGGAATCTAAGAATAACAATCACAAAGCCTTCATTAGCTATACCAAACATTTAGGTGGCAACTCTCAAATATGCTGTCAGCTACTGTAAAATGGCAAAAAATACACTGAACCAACTGACATTGCCCAATTCCTGGCAGACAAGTTCAGTGCAAACTTCACCCCCCACACACCCCCAAAAGGGCCTGTGTCCCTCCCAAAAGAATGCAGAGCCCCAGACTTCATGGACATGCAGGTAAAAACAGCCCTCTCCAAAGCTATGAACACAGCATCAATGGGACTTGATGGTGTCCCAGGCTGTGTCTTACACCAGCCCCAAAAGGAACTACACCCTCACCTACATTCACTGTCCAGACTCAACCTTACCACAGGCTATGTACCCAAAGAATGGCATACAGCAACAGTCATCCAGCTCCACAAAGGTGGTGCCACAACAGAACCTGGAAACTATTGTCCTATAGGCCTACTCAGCCTGGTATGCAAAGCTATGGAGCAAATTATCATGGAACCCATAAACAGAGACATTGGGAACCTCCAGACACTGGACTCTACCCAATTTGGCTTTGTTAAAGGCAGATCCTGCCTCATAAACCTAGTTGACTTCTTTGAAACAGTTACCAAGGACATAGATGGAGGTGAAAGTAGTCCACACAGCCCACGTGGACCTCACTAAGGCCTTTGACACCATTCCCCACTCTGGCATCATGGACAAGCTTACCAGCTTGAACATTAACCCCTATGTCACAGGATGGGTGGCCAACTGGCTCACAGATCAAACACACATGGTCAGAGTTGAGGGTGTCATGTCTGACTCTAAACCAGTCACAAGTGGCATCCCACAGGTCTTGGTCCTGGGACCCCACCTGTTCAGTAGACACTGCTCAGAGGTACAGGCAAGCATGGGAGGAATATGGCTGACCAAGTTTGCAGATGACTGATAACTGTGGTCCATAATCGACTCTACGGCTGACACAGACATCCTCCAGAAAGGTCTTACAGAGACAGATACCTGGTGTCAAAACAATGCCCTCAAGCAGAATGCCAAAAAATGCATAGTCATCCCCTTTGGATAAAACAAAGTGCCCACAAATTACCACATAGGTGGTAATCCAGTATGTATGGAGAATGTAATTATGGACCTGGGGACCCAGGTAGATAATAAACTCTCCTTTGATGATCACATTGCCAAAGTGTTTAGAAATTCCTTCTATGTAGCCCACCTAATGTCACCTAATGTAACCCACTTTGTCAAGTCTGATGATGTTACCATCCTACAAATATACCTGTGGAAAGGAGATCTCCCAGTAATGTATATAGCGCATCGTGTAAATGTGTACTGCTATAGTATCATAAAATAGGTAGGGCTTTGAATCCTGCACTTACAAACTTTATGAGAGTGTGTGTGTGTGTGTGTGTGTGTGTGTGTGTGTGTGTGTGTGTGTGTGTGTGTGTGTGTGTGTGTCTCCTTGAAGAGGAGCAACCTTTTTCAAGACTACTGAAACACCTTAAAAGTGGTATACTCATCTTTGTCAAGTCTGATGATGTCACCCTCCTACAAATATACCTGTGGAAAAGAAAACTCCCAGTACAGTGTATAGCACATTGTGTAAATGTGTACTGCTATAGTATCATAAAGTAGTTAGGTAGGACTTTGAATCCTGCACTTACAAACTGTATGAGAGTGTGTGTGCGTGTCTCCTTGAAGAGGAGCAACCTTTTTTTTTTTTTTTTTCAAAACAGGTTTATTGTTTTAACATATAAGAGAAATATCATAACAATTTTATACAAGTAATTAAAAATAGGTATTATTATAATATTCAACAAAACAACTAAAGTATTTACAAAGACATCCACTACAATTAGATCAATTAATTAAACTAAAATACCGTGCTATTGAAATTAGAATTTTTTTAACAAATTTTGTAAATTATCCCATACAATATAATATGATGTTTTTCTAGTTGTTCTCATTCTAATTGTGCTTATTTCCATATGGCACATTATATTCATAACATTTTAAATTCATTGAACGAAGGAGGTGTATCTGAAATCCAATTTCTAGTTATTATTTTCCTGGCCACTGCTAGGATAGACCATAACAAGGGAAGCTTAATCTTTTTAACACATTGAGCTACAGGTGTGTTGAATAATATAAGAGACTTAGAAATAATGAAATTATCTGTAAAAGAGCCTGCAAAATTCATTAATTGACTTCCAGTATTCTTTCAACTTCATACAGTCATAAAACATATGAGCCCAGTCAGCATTAATTTCTACATTACATCTCTTACATAGATTATCTTTATTATTTATTTTATTCATCATCAAAGGTGTATAAAAGATCTATGTAAAAATTTCCATGTATAAAGTCTCCAGACAATGGAAGATGTAGTTCTATAAGCAGATTCCAATATATATTGTTTATCTTGTTGAGTTGGTGGGTCCCCATTAATAGAGGTGAAATAATTCCAGTATGAATCTACACTGTAAAGGTTTCTTGTCTGATAATTTTATGTATATATGAAAGTTTACCTTTATCAGAAACTTTATGCTGTAAATTTAATATCAAGTAATCAATCAGTTTTAGAATAGATTCTTTAACTGTTATAGACATTAGATCTATTCTATCAATGAGATGTTGTCTAAAGATCTGAACCTCTAACAAGCAAGTTTCTCTTAGATCAAATTCTTGTTTTAAGAAATCTAGATTTTAACTTTATTATCAGATATCAGCTGATACCAGTACTTTAGATCATTATCTATAGCTAAATGAGCTCCTTCAGAAGTAGATGACATAAGCATACCCTGAGTATACATTATAGGGAATACAATAAAATTCCATTCCCTATACTTAGGGTGCATGAATATAAAGTTACAATAACTAATAATAATATTTAATGGGTAACAAACCATATGTTTAGGTGTAATAGGTGAAGTACAAAATTCCTTTAGCAACCACAACATGGAGTTATTTACAATGATATTTTTATGTGTTAAGGAGATTTTCATGAAGTGCATACTAATTAGCTCCCAATAATCTTTCCATTTTGCGATATATGACTGATCTATTAATAAAGTAATAACTTTTATAATAGAAGAGATAATATATAAATTAAAGTCTGGAAAAGAAATACCCCTTGAGACCAGCTATTAGTATGTTTCTTTAATGCAATCCTAGGTCTATTAGGTGCCCATAAGAAATTTAACATTAGTGTATTCAGTTTCTTGATAATTATTTTTGTAGGTGAAAGTATTATTGATTGTATTAAGTATAAAATCTTGAGGAATATTATCATTTTAATAATTATAAGTCTCTCCTCCATAGTTAGAAACATATTATTACAGGTATTAAAAGATTTTGTATATTAAGAAAACAGGTATTATAGTTATTATATATAATAGATTTAATATCTTTAGATAGTATTATACCTAAATAAGTTATCTGACCTGAATTGGGTACATATTTAGTAAAATCACTAATGAGAATATTTTTTTTTGTGTATATATAGGTAGTATTTTAGTTTTTTCTTCATTGAATATTAAACCAGAAATACTTTTAAAATTCATCATTTTATCAAATAAAGACTGCATAGAAGAATTAGATCCTGCTGATGTAATTAGAACATCATCTGCAAAAGTTGAATTTTTGATGTTGTATTTTCGTCTATTTCAAAACCCTCTATGTCAGTACTGTTTCTAATCAAATTAGCCCAAGGCTCCATTACTAAAGTGAATAATAGTGGAGAAAGTGGACATCCTTGCTTTGTACCTTTAAGAATGGGTATTTTTGTGAAACATATGTTCCTACCTTAATATAAGCCAGCGTTCCTTTGTATAAATGCTCAATTAAATTTACAAATGCATCAGAGAAGTTTGTGCATTTCAGTAAGGTAAACAGATAGTCCCAACTTACTGAATCAAATGCTGAACCTATATCAAGACTAATAAGTATTAAATCTTTCTTTTTCCTATTTGCAAAATCAATTAATGTTAAAGTTCTTCTTATATTATCAAAAGTATTTCTATTTACAATGAAGCCCGTCTGATCTATATCTATAATGGCGGGGATGATTGTCTTCAATCTATCAGCAAAAATACTCATAAACATTTTATAATCAACATTAAGTAATGAGATGGGTCGATATGAAGAACATCTAGTTGGATCTTTATTAGGTTTTAAAATTGGTGAAATAAATGTATATTGCCAAGATGGGGGGGTTATTAACTCAGTTTGGGCCAAAATAAAAATCTTATGTATTAATGAATATGTAGTTTTAGAAAGGATTTTATATATCTCTGGTATAATACCATCATTACCCGGTGCTTTGTTTGATTTAAGCTTATTTATTTGTGTAATAACTTCTGTATATGAAATACTCTTGTCCAATAGTTTAATCTGTTGTTTATTAAGCTTTTTATTCATGTTTGTGGTTATAAACTCCTTTATTTTATCTTTAGGTTCCATGTTAATGTTGTTATGGTTAATCTTGTGAAAGTGATTTCTAAATTCATCCAGTATTTCTGGTATACTAGAAACATTCTTCTTTTTCCTTAGAGAAAAGATTTCTTTGATATGGTTTTGTTTATTCAATCTTTTGTTTTATTTTTAAGTCTATGTAAGTATTTGGGGCTTATTGAATAAGACAAAACTTGTATTCTCTAAAGTTATTTTAACTTTATGAGTTAAAATTTCTTTGTATTTCTCATTTAGTTTGTTTATTTCTTCAATAACTTTCTTGTCCATAATATTTTCTTTATTGTTATGTTTATAAGAGTCTAATTTACTTTGAATATCTAACAATTCCTTATCCCAAGATTTCCTTTTATTATTATATCATCTGATACTTTGTCCATATAGATATGATTTTAAGGCATCCCAAACATAGACAATGGAGACTTCAGGAGTATTATTTATGTCTAGAAAATGTTGTACTTCTGAAAGTATATATTCTTTATAGTCTTTTAGCTGAGTTAAGTATGCTGGTATCCTTTTGATCTGAACATTATGAGTATTTTTTATCATAAATTCAAAAACAATTGAGTTATGATCAGATATAGGACATGAAATGATTTTGGAATTAATTAAATCTGTTACCATCTGGTTAGAAATAAAGACCCTATCTATTTTTGAATACGTTTTGTATCTGTTAGAAAAAAAGGTGTATGGTAATGATTTTGAATCTATCTGATTATTAATATCATTCAAATGATAAGAATTAGCAAAATCATTTAAATGTTTTGCATTAGATGTAATTCTTCTTTTCCTTATAGTGGTAGTATCACTTTCATGTAGTATACAATTAAAATCACCAACTAAAATAATATCCCGTATAGAGAATGATATGATCTTATCAATATGATGTTTCACTGTATTAATACCAATTCCAGGTATCCAATATACATTAATTAAAGTGTAAGTCTTCCCATTAATTTGTATTGTAACCATACAAAACATTCCTTTGTCATCCTGAAAAGACTTAATGGTTTTAGGAATGGGCATACTTTTATTCCATAAAATAGCCACTCCTCTTTTTTCTGAGTGTGCTCTGAACTAACCAATACTGTATACTTATTAGTGGCTAGTTTATCAATATCTTTTTTCAAGAGATGGGTTTCTTGCAGGAAGACTAGATTGGCCTTGTGTAAATTAATGTATCTTATTAGGCTTGCCCTTTTACACGGATTATTCAATCCATTAATGTTTAAAGAAATTCCTTTTAAAGATGTCATTTGGCATTTTTAAAACTCAAGAATCTTATGATCGAAATAACAAATAACAAGATAAATAATGTTACATCTCCTCTTTTAGGTGTACCTTTAAATATAGCTGTATTTATTAAATCTCTTATGGGATTTTGTATAGGATTCAATTTTGTTTGTAGTGACAATGAGTATACAAAATATATTGTGGATGTCAAAACTATATACATATAACAATGAACAAGTGAAAATAATGTAAGGATTAAACCTTGCATCCAGCCTGGAGTTGAAAACTCCAACTTAGAGTAGTATTTACTACTCAAGTTAACCCCTACCCTAAGCAGCAGTACCTCAGCTACCACCTTATCAATTTAATACTAGTTATATTTAACTGAGGTTAACAGTTTTCAATTCAATTATCTATCAAGACAAAACTACACATTTGGTAAAACAGCATCATATAAACTCAAATAAACTTTTTTTTTTTTAAACTGTTCATACTACTATATAGATCTATGTAATATATAACACTTGTATTCAAATAGCATTCAAATAATCTTGATGTTATAAATCAAGAGGAGAGAAAATTAGGTTCTAACATTCATTTAAATCAAAAACTTTGGCTAATATGATTCAGACATTACATATATTAAGATGCATCTATTTTCTGTCATGTGAATACTATTAACAGCTTCCAAAAAAAAAAATCTTGAATTGTTTGTATATGAGCATTTACTTAAACTCATTATTGTCAATAGAGTAAAATATTGTATTCATAAAAATTATTATAAATTATATTGCATAGTTATGCAAATTCTCAGAAACACTTGCATTATTAAAAAAAAAAGCCATCACACACACACACACACACACATACACACACACACACACACACACACACACACACACACACACACACACACACACACACACACACACACACATATATATATATATATATGATCTCACTGAGTTATGTCCTTGTTGAGCACTATCCTACTTGCTGTCCCTAGAATAAATCTGTCTGCTTTATAGAAAATAATGCACAGCAAACACATTTTAGTAACCAGATTTTACAATCATGCTAACCTACTGCTTTAAAATATATCACATGACATTTCTTCCAGAATAGAATTATAAAATTGTTTATGCTTGTCAATCAGATGAATTAAATGAATTATAATAAAGTATATGTTTGGAACAGAAGTTTTTAACACAGATTATTATGCTGCTGTTAAGTAGATTTTCAAAAACATTTAAATAAATGTTTCATTTTCTATGCCTTCTAAAATAAGACATTTACTTACTACAAGAAACTACATAATTTAAACTCATTATAACTGACATTTTATGAATAGAGTATTTTTCCTGAATCTGTGGTGTGTCAGTATGATAACTAGGTCAGAGGTTATACTAACTGCTTTCAGTTTCTCTGTGAGAATTCTGTGAGTTGAAGCTTTTGAAGTAGTTCATGGACACTGTGCATGAGACAGCCCACATCCCAGATTGTCTCCCTTAACATTTTGGGAAACTTATTAAAACTTGTGGCAAACATTCATTTTGTCAATAGAGTAAAATATTGTATTCATAGAAATTATTATAAATCATATTGGATAGTTATGCAGATTCTCAGAAACACTTGCATTATTATATAATAAAAAAAAGCCATCACACTCACACACACACACACACACATACACACACACACACACACACATACATACACACACACACACACACACACACACACACACACACACATATATATATATATCTGATCTCACTGAGTTGTGTCTTTGTTGAGCACTATCCTACTTGCTGTCCCTAGAATAAATCTGTCTGCTTTATACAAAATAATGCACAGCAAACACATTTTAGTAACCAGATTTTACAATCATGCTAACCTACTGCTTTAAAATATATCACATGACATTTCTTCCAGAATAGAGTTATAAGATTATTTATACTTGTCAATCAGATGAATTAAATGAGTTATAGTAAAGTATATGTTTGGAACACAAATTTTTAACACAGATTATTATGCTGCTGTTAAGTAGATTTTCAAAAACATTTAAATAAATGTTTCATTTTCTATGCCTTCTAAAAAAGACATTTACTTACTACAAGAAACTACATCATTTAGACTCATTATAACTGGCATATTTTATGAATAGAGTATTTTTCCTGAATCTGTGGTGTGTTAGTGTGATAACTATGTCAAAGGTTATACTAACTGCTTTCAGTTTCTCTGTGAGAATTCTGTGAGTTGAAGCTTTTGAAGTAGTTCATGGACACTGTGCATGAGACAGCCCACATCTCAGATTGTCTCTCTTAACATTTTGGTGGGAAACTTATTAAAAACTAGTGACAAACATTCATTTAGTAGTGTAAATGCATGTAAACATGACAAAACCTTCACAATGTATTCCACAGACCATTACAGCCTCTTACATCTTTTCAGAAAGAGAAACAAATTGAATCACAGCTTGCCATTAAATCTTCAGATATTTTGACTGGTTATGAAACAAAACATTATAACTGACATATTTTATGAATAGAGTATTTTCCTGAATCTGTGGTGTGTCAGTGTGATAACTATGCCAAAGGATATACTAACTGCTTTCAGTTTCTCTGTGAGAATTCTGTGAGCTGAAGCTTCTGAAGTAACTCATGAACACTGTGCATGAGACAGCCCACATCTCAGATCGTCTCTCTTAACATTTTGGGAAACTTATTAAAACTAGTGACAAACATTCATTTAGCAGTGTAAATGCATCTAAATATGACAAAACCTTCACAATGTATTCCACAGATCATTACAGCCTCTATGTAAGTGAAATTAAGCCCAAAATTACCAACAAGCAATAAAACTCAACATTAGTCTCCCAACTCAATTTTCATACAAATCCTATTATTCACTGTGCCCACACAATCAAAAGCATTTCTATATATTAATAAAGAAAAGAAAAAGAGAGTAGAAAATAAAAGGGAGTGAGGCAGAAATAAAAAATGTAAGAGAAAGCTGTAAGAAGTATATACAATGGAATGTTACTTACTGTTTATATTAATAGAGTTAAAAATAAAACATATTATTTACTCTTATTTAGTTCTGATTATTATTAGTTAAAGCATAACAGATTATTTACAAACAGGCATAAGCAGTATAATCAAGAAAGTATAATTAGAAATAGCATTTGAAGAACTTATAAAAACTTTTACAAGGAATAAATATGTTATTATTCTATTAATGATATTTTCATTACTGTTCTCTCCCTGCCCTCGCCCACCCTTTACCCACTACATAATCTAAATAGAATGTCATTGTTTAAACAAAGAAAATAATAAAAGGAGAAGGAAAAAAGGTAAAGATAAAAAAATGTATCAAATTACTAACCTTACTTCTTTTCAGAAAGAGAAACAAATTGAATCATAGCTTGCCATTAAATCTTCAGGTATTTTGACTGGTTATGAAACAAAACATTTCTTTGCACATAGAGAATAACTTTGATTAAATCTTTTCCAAAATATTTGTGGCTTTCTGGAAATGCAGGAACTATATTCAAAAAGATTAATAATGAACTAAAATGATGAGAGAGAAAAAAAACATATAACAAATCATTTGTTTTTTAGTCTCTTCTTCTTCTCTGAAGTCTTCCATGAAGCTTCAGTTGCCAATCTCTTTAATGAAGAACTAGCCCATTCCATTTCTTCTATTTTATCCAAAATCCTTTTTCTTTGACAAACAGTAAAGCAGAGTCTAAATCATCGAAAACCTTAGGACCATCAGGAAGGAAGATTTTAAGCTTGGCAGGAAACAGAAGGTATGTTTTAAACTGTGCTTTTTAAGCTCCCTTATTAGTGGCAGAAAAACTTTTCTTTTAGCTATTACCATGGAAGAATAGTCATTGTCAAAATGCACAGTTGTCTCATTAATCTTAACAGGAGCTTTAGCCCAAGCAGATTTAAGAACCATCTCTTTATCAAAAGATGATAGAAATCTAACTATAACTGATCTAGGATATTTTTGTTAGAGTTAGTATTAGCTATAGATCTATGTGCTCTTCGATACCAAAAGAGAATGCTTCTGGTAAGTCTAAAGTTTTAGGGAGCCAAGTTGTTAAAAAGAAGTAATATTGTTACCTTCAATATTTTCTGGCAGTCCAAAATCCTAATGTTATTAGCCTAGATCTATTTTCCAGGTCATCCAGCTTTGTTTGTAAATGTGTATTTTGTTTCAGCAGAAACTCAATGTTGATTTCCTCTTCTTGGATTCTATTTTCCATGTCATTCACAGCTTCTTCTATGCCTGTCATCTGGTTCTTCTGTTGTTGCAGGTCTGTATGTAACAGGTCTATTTGTTTTGTAGTTTTTTCTATGAAGGTGTCTATTTTATTATCCATTTTATCCATTTTATCAGTAAGTTGCTGGATTATAATTATCAGAGACTGAAGTTCTTTCTTGATGCTGGAGTCTTGAGAATTTGTCTTACTGGAACTCATTTCAGACTGATAAACTGACAGGAAAATTTCCACAGTGATTTCTGACAGGAATATTGTTAAGATTTCCTTTCTTTTTTAGATATAGTTCAAGAACTATATAAAACAAACGTATTTAGAAAGAAAATTACTTCAAAAATTAATTTTTTAAGTAATTAATTCCTGTCAGTGTAATGAAATTGGTGGAGCTGAAGAAATCTGCTGCTATCCTGTGTTCATCCTTGGCCACGCCCCAGGAGCAACCTTTTTGAAGACTACTGAAACACCTTAAAAGTGGTATACTCATCTTTGTCAAGTCTGATGATGTCACCATCCTACAAGTATACCTGTGGAAAAAAAAAACTCCTGGTACAGTGTATAGCGCATCGTGTAAATGTGTACTGCTCTAATATCATAAAGCAATTAGGTAGGGGTTTGATTCCTGCACTTGCCAACTGTATGAGAGTGTGTGTGTGTGTCTTCTTGGAGAGGAGCAACCTTTTTGAAGACTACTGAAATACCTTATAAGTGGTATACTTATCTTTGTCAAGTCTGATGATGTCACCATCCTACAAATATACTTGTGGAAAGGAGTGCTCCCAGTAATGTGTATAGCATGTCATGTAAATGTGTACTGCTTTAATACCATAAAGTAGTTAGGTAGGGGTATGAATCCTGCACTTGGTGATTGTGTGTAGCACTGTTGGTCAATGTGTCATGGGTTTTGCTTTTAGTACTGTATGTCATATCACAATGACAACAGTATGTGCATTACACGTCAGGTAGCTGTGTGGCAAATACATATACATACATGTGACCTCAATTATTTCATAGGTGTAAACCCTGCTTTCTCCATGAACACATCTGTTATCTTTACCAGAGTGTGCTGCCGCTTTCTAGACCTTAGGTCACATCTGTATGCTTGTGACAAGCCTAGCCACTGCAGTGATCCCTGGCCTACGTCATCTGTTTCACATACACTCATTACTGTTTCTATTGAATAGTGTGAGTGAGGGTTTATGCCTGAGGTATATTTGAAACCTGTTCAAAAGCAGCAAAGTCTGTCAAAGATGGCTATTTATTATAGGTGTGCAACAACCTTTGTGGATATGCATGCAGACCCCTTATTGCTTATGTGATCCACAGAGGGATTTCCAAAACCCTTTGGAAATGTGATTATCAAAGGAGAGATGACTTAACACATGGCTCTATGTATACATCGTTACCTGTTCCACATTTTTGGGGCTACTACCTATGTGGTACTTTGGGGATACTATGTTTTGTAAAAGTGGATGACTATGCTTTATTTGGCTTATAGTTTTACAGCATGGGTTTGACACCAGGTATCTGTCTGTATGATACCCTTTTGGAGGATGTGTATGTCATCTGGAGAATGCATTATAGCCCACAGTATGCATTGCCAAACGTGGCCAGACATATCCCTACTGTATTTGCTTGTACCTAAGAAAGCTATATGCCAAACAGGAGTGGTCCCAGGACAGAGTGCAGGTGAATACCACTTGTTACTGGCATAGAATAGTACTTGAAGGCTGCAAATGTTACTGTGTGTCCTACATCTGTGTGTCAGTTGTCAAGCCATCATCTAATAATTGTTTATGGGCAGGCTGTTGAGGTTATGTATACTACCAGAATGCAAACCAATGACAGATAGTAACAACAGTATCACCCACAGCACAGTGTCAAACCGTGTCATACATGCACGTGTACTCAAGTTCCAAAATGTGTGTAGTACAATGCATACTGGCCACCAATAGAAACTGGAGTGTTAACAGTGTCTAATACAGGGCCTGTCACCCTGCCCATGTGTCCAATATGCACGTACATGCAGACAGTACACCTCAACCATGTTCACAAATGTACACCTGAAAATCTGTGGTGCACACATCCCACACTTACTGTCCACTCTATAACACATGCTGACAAAACTACACACATCAGCCAAGTGGCACAAGGGCAGACAATACACAATTGGAATAAACACTGGTGTAAACAATACTACATTGATAATTATAGCTTTAATGCATCATGCCTGCTCAGCTACACCTTCAAGGATATCATTACACTATACTGCTGACAACATGCTACACATTAAAACATTGCTATACTGTAATAAAGTCACCCTGTGCAACAGCACTATGTTAGCCTGTTCCTGCATCAATGTTACAGATGACAGGAGGTGGCACAGGTTTCATCATATGCACAGGGTGTGTTGTTGGTTTGCCAGAGGTCTACACTGAGCCATACAATTGACATGTGTGTGTGAGTGTGTGTGCGAGGGCCAAGAGTACTGTTATGGGCCAATGTGGATGTAATGTGTGCGGGTACGTGTTTGCCCTAGGTGTCTGGTTTATGTGTGTGTGTCTGCATGCACACAGTTCCACCATGGGGCTGCCATATACAGGGATTTGTGGGACAGCTACAGACTGTACCTGGCAGGCTTTACAGATCACCGTCTCTGGCCATGGATATGGGACCTGTGCCTGGCAGGGGTGCTACAGACAGTATCAGGTACTAATCCAGACTGGGTACTATCCTCAGAGGTTGACATATGTCCACTGGATCCAGGTCCCTGCTGGGAATGGCCAGAGCCACGTGTATGTGGTCTTCTAGGACGGTCTATGGACAGCCTCCCCAACATTGCCGGGTCTGGTACTGGCACTACAGGAGTGGCTATGACTTGATAGACGTCCACGGCGACTGCCAGCTGATGATGTTGCTGGCATATGCCCACATCGACGTCTCAACCATCTCGCACTGTCCTGACACATGGACATGACATTGTGGAGGACATCTAATGTCTCACCCCAACGTCTATCAATGACCTCAGTGTAATTATGTATGGCACCTGCTAGGTCACTGATACTGTCATTTACAGAGGTGTTTATGAGCCCTCTGTGCCCTTAGTCCCTGTCTGGTGTACCACTCCATACATGCCTGTGCCTCCATGACAGCCTTGAGCATGCGTGTGGTTGTAAGAGTTGTGGTACGTCTGCCAGGGGCATGATGACCAGCAGTGCTCTGACGAGAACCCCTGGGTATCTGCCTATGTGGTACCGTTCCAGACATCTGGCTATGGCTGCTGTGTCCTGATGCATGTGCCATAGATACCACACTGCTGTGGCCAGTGCTGACTGTACACTGTCCCTCTGCTAAGGGCATTGGTGATGATGAATGTACAGGCAGTATGACTGTGTGCATGGATGGGGTGGAGACTTCTGTACTGTCAATTGGTGGCCCAACAATAGACCCGCCTGTGCCTCAACACACCTATCCTCATTATCACTATCTGTGTCAGTGACATCAGGTTCCCTGCTGCATTGAACCAACCGCACCTCAGCACCTGTGAGAGGAAAACAGGAAACACACTTTAAGACCTGTACATGATGTCAGACCACATGCACACATACACATGCACAGATGCACATGCACACATGCACATGCACACATGCACACACACAAATACACTCCTCACTAAAGCAGATGCACACACACACACACACACACACACACACACACACACACACACACACACACACACACACACACACACCACCACCAGCAATCTCAGAACATACTCAATAGCAGTTGATGGTGGGGTACAGTATCACAAGCAAAACAGTCATAGCACACATGTCAGCATGCAGGACATGTGTTGCTCAACAGCATGCAGTGCAAGTGTAGACAGTCCTTGTTACTAACAGTATACATGGCTTTGATGCATGTGTTTTCTTGTTCGGTGATTGGCCTCCCCCTGGAACACAATGCATACATGGACACAACATTGCTGTGTAAGTATTCAAAACTCTGTAATGTACTGTGCACCATCACTCACAGGTCTACATACCATGGCTGGATGTGTATCTGTGTGTCACATAGATATCTAATTCTGATTAGAGCCTCTGTGTCTTTAGCAAATAATTGTGGACACAGTTTTAGCTCATGCATGATGTGTATACACACAAGATCAGTGGTGCATGTATAACTGATGGAATACCATTGGTCCACATACCCAATGTACAGTAGTTATGGTGAGTGTAGATCATATTGTGGACATGCCAGTGTCATCCATGACATGGCATGCTAAAACACAACTGCAAATTTAAACATCACACATACCCAATGTGTGTCATATGACCTAGCAACTCAATAGCATCACAAGACATATATGTGTCAGTTGTGCAAATGGTGATTGGTATGCATATTGTTTAGAGGTGCATATGTTTGCACACACAACACTGAGGTGTATAGCAATGAACGCTATGTGTAGTACTGTGGTAACAATAACTGGATGGGGTGTAGTACCATAAGCCATCATCATGAAGCATCATGTGGTCACTCAAGGCTACAAATGTGTCCCAAACCAGCACCTATCATGCTGTACTGGAACTGCACTACCATGGCTACATTCACCATTTCACAACCAGTTTTTACATGGGTTTATAAGGAGGGTAATAAGGAGCATTCCCTAACATGAATGTGTTGTGTGCTGCAGAGTGTTTCACTGCCCCATGATAGGCCTCTACCCCTCAGGTATATTATGTGTGCTGTGTGGATGACATTTGGGATACTGGAGTGTGACCTTACAGAGGGTTTGTGAATCCTTCATGTGTAGCATGTTAACATGTTCTGTGCATGACATAGTTGTGTATGTTATGTGTATGTTGTGTATCGACTCTGCCTATCCAATGGTCACTACAGTGTAGCCACATTTGTTTGAGATGGTCTGAGTACTGCATGTGTTTGAGGCAGCTAATCACATTAGTGAGATGTGTGTGGTCTCACAGCAAACATGCACAGCATGCATTATAGGTAGGTGTGTTACATGTGTACATGGCCTACACCTTAACTATGACATGCACTTTTTATTTGCAATAATAAATGTAGAACACACTCACCAGCATCTGTCCACTGCCTTGCGGTCACACCAGAGGGACCTACATAGATATGAGACAGTTAGTCAGTGGCGACAACTGTGGCATTGTTATTGTGGGTTTGCAATCTTACAGTAGAACAAAAGTTTACATTCACAGGCCTACAGATTATGTTCGAAATGATCAGTATTGCACAACAACAGGCTCCACATCTTCTAACTACACAGTACACATCTCACATATGCATGATCTACCAAGAGAGGTAACAGTAATCTACAGATATGCCATGTTATCTGCATGCTCCATGTCTTCTTGCTGGGAGGCTCCAACCTCCATCATGGTAAATGTCTGCTGCTGTTGTTGTTGGGCAGGTGCCACCAGGCTCAGGAGCAGCTCCTCCACTCTGGTGAGGTGGGGGGGTGGATGTTAACCCCACCACCTGTTGCAAGCTGTTGTCTCCATACATCAGAAGCATGCTGACGGACATGTCTAAGTAGATCACTGCAGTGGTGGCGTACCTGCTCATATGTCCGGTTATGCAGGCCTACCTCATTTAACCTCTGGACAACATCTTGCCACATTGCAGTACACTCCTGCTGGTCTTGGCTGGTTCTGGAGAATAGTAGGCTGTAGTGCTGAATCATACAGCTGGTAAGAATCTCATCTTCAGCAGTACTGTAGCTAGGATTTCTATGGTGTGCCATGATCCCTGGAAGACATAAAGAAAAAAATATGTCTGAGCAAGTCATATGGCACATTTAACATTATACAGTACAGATATCACTGAACTGCCATATATAGCAACCTATTAGCTGACTGAGATTAAACACTTTCACTACCACTTATCAGTGCTCACCCCACAACTGCTTGAAAGTGCCTGGCATGCTCTATATAATAAACCATGTTCTGCACAGCAACAAAATAAAATCACTATATAAGACTATACAAGAGTACCTGGCACACTGTATGCAACACAATGCACCACCTAGCCACAGCAGATATAGATCAAGCCAATGCATAAATAAATATGTCATCCATCGCCATGTTTGTAAGGTCCAGTTACAGTATTACCATTATACCACACAACTTGTTAATGGCAAACCTGTAGCCAAAATATGTGCACAATTGTGAATATAGGTGGCATACTGCTGTAGTAAACTATAAATGTTGCTAGATACGCAGTTATATGTTGTAACACACATATGACAGAGGACATGTTACAGGCATACCCACACACACATCAGACATAATTACAAGACACAAAGGTATGGCAACCCAGATAAGCTTTACGTGGGTACCATACAGTATTGTGTGTCAGTACTTACAAAACCTTAAGCTTGAGGAATGTAATCTGTGATGACTACAGGGACCACACAAAACAGTGGTTCCAAGCAATGTGGACATACACCATTCTTTGCTGTTTAGGCCCAGAGCTTCGAGTAGTACTACAGTACATACAGGATTTGGATTCAACATCAGTACCAATCAATAAGTATACATGTAGTGCTTTAGCCTCCAGTGACACACCCCAGTTAACACCAAGGGACTACATCAGACTGTATGCCATAGTGATTTATCTGCCTAGCAACAGCATACACAGCTTTTGCTGGGATCAAAGCAAGGACCCATAATACCATGACAGAAACAGTTTCCCACTAAGCTATCCCACAAATAAACATCTTTGACATATTCACCAACACATTGACCATCACACTCAGTCAACTTTACGTAAAATCTATTGCAACAAGTAGATGTGGGTGTGTATGACTATATATGACTCTGTGTGTGTGTGTGTGTGTGTGTGTGTGTGTGTGTATATATATATATATATATATATATATATATATATATATATATATATATATATATATATATATATATATATATATATATATATATATATATAGATATATACATATATATATATATATATATATATATATATATATATATATATATATATATATACACACACATCCATTGGTGTACATATACAAATACATATAGGCACATATACAGTCCACCTTTCATGGTGGGAATATCAATTATACAAAGGATGTGAGGTATACAGTAATGTAATAATATCGCACAGTCTTGTGAGAAATGCATTGAAAGTGTTCACAGCCCAGGTAGCTTTAGCAGGCCTCACTGGCTGCAATATTGCAAACTGAACAAAACACCCGCAGTGTTTAACCACCACATGTCATATACCAGCACTGTATGCTGTCTTGTTTGTCACACACTAAAACCTACATACAAATATGCACATAACAACCTTCACCAACATATATATGTCCACCCTTCACAAACAGTTGCAATATGTCCCTTGCTCTATGCACATATACAGATGTTAATATATATGACACATATATATTTCTCCGTATGTGTGTGCCATACACACACAAGGTCCACACTGTTGTAAGTCCCTGGATCTCACAGCTGAACTGTTGGGCCTTGCTGCAACATGAACAGGTGTCACATGTGAACACACAGTAATATTAGAGGGGGTATATATAGCTCCAAATGCTAGATTAGCATACTAGCCTGGTACAGCAGTTGCCAATGCTAAGCTACACATTAATATGACTATCATGCATGTGTTACTCTGTCACACCCATGTTTATATAAATGTTTGGGCTAATCTCCCAAGCAGCCATTGGCCACACTACTGTACAGAACACAGATAACATGGATCAGATGTTTGACATTTAATGCTGAGCTACACATTTCACAGTTATGTCACACTGCCCACAGGTACACACTGAATTGTCCATGGCAGTAGTTAAGCAGGACATCTGTGCATAGATATGTACTGCTGCCACATATGAATGGTTCACATTATGTAGAGTGCGCTTCAAAAACATCTACTACATGCCAGTAAATACATATCTGTAAAATACCTTTCCTTGTCTGAGTTGGTATTATTTCTTTTTCTTTTTCCTTTTGCTTTTCGCTGTCTCTCTCTCTCTCTCTCTCTCTCTCTCTGTCTCTCTCTCTGTCAGTCTCTGCAATAGAGTGATTGAGTTTGTTGGCAGCAATTACAGCCTGCTTTTATAGGTATTTGCACATGTGCATGTGATGGCCTCTGCACCAGTTGGTGGCCACCATTTGCTAATTGCATGCAGCCTCCTGTGTGTTAATTGCAGTAATCACTGTCATAGCAACCCAATGCTATAAATTGCTAACTCAGGTAGGCGTGGCCCTTTCAGCTTTCCAAGATGGGGATCATGCTTGTTTGCTATGGACATTGTTGTTTAAGGCAGAAGGTTGGTATAGTTCTTATATCTGAAGCCAGGGGTGTAGCCAGTGATTTAAATGTTGTACTCAGACCTGAATGTTGCTGCTTCCAGTACACACTTGTCAGTGTAGAATTGTACTTACTCCTCAAAATGCTAACCCAAGATACATGGGAGTATGTACTTTCATTTCTAATTGTACAATTAACTGCCATACAAAACTAGTTATTGAGATGTATTCCTTTGGCACATGGATTGTTTGTGAACTGCTATACTGTGAATATTAATTTACTCATTTCTGAACAGTTTGTGCTTTTTTAGTGTTGACATTAGCACAGGCTGCTCAAGAAAACTGGACAAATTTCAGTACTGAGTATGCCTACCTACATCCTTGGTAGACCCTGAATGCACAGGTATATTCTACATTTGGGTAGAGGTGCAGAAGTACAGAGAGCATTATGTATTATCGTGTGCATTTTATCTTGCTGGACTTATAGGGTTGCTGTGTACCTGTTAGTTTATCAAGGCAAGTAATCTGTCTGCATAGCTCCCACCTGTGGACCTATCCAGATGGTAGCCAGAGGTTAGCCTATTATTCTTTGTCTGTGCACCACACCGGTCTTTTCAGCACTGGAACAATGGCATTGTTACAGTTGGTTGCTACCAGTACATGGCTACATCCTTTGGTATTTCAGTGTTGTACTCCTACATAAGGGTATGCTTCCGGAACTCCTTCCAAGCTATTTGCACAGTGTGTAACAGCAGAAAAGCTGATATGCCTGTGTGTTTCTGCCTCTGCCAGGCCTCTCAAACACCCAGGTACATATTTGAACAGACTCAGGGAAAAGTAGGCAAAAGTGAGGTACACCTTTAAAATATCAGTGCCATTAAGTTGAGACTTTGAGAGAACCAGAGCATATGGATTAATACATCTTTTCTGAAGTACAAGCAGTGTCTAACTCTTACTTATTGTCATTATTCATTAAGTGTAATTCACCACTTTTCTGGCCAATGTCAGTACTTTTCAGAGGGATTCAGAGGGACACAGCTAAAATTTGTTTCAAAATCAGGAACATCCCTGAAAATTAGGCACAGTTGGGAGGTATGGCCTCTGCCCTAATCAGATATGCCAGTGTTTGTCCTCCTATGATATTGTGTGGGGGTTGTAAAGTGCTGCTGTAACATTATTTCCTCCTAGAATGGCTGCTTCTCTTATCACAGTCATGTAATGCAATTCCACAACAACTGCTGGTAAAGATCCACAGAACAAATTGTGTGTTATGGCATTCCTATTTTTCCTTTACATTCACTCACTCTGATGCATGATATATTTATTTCAGCACCAACTTGTTGTGTATTCACTGTGGCTTAGTGGTACTTCATGCAGTGTAGTGTGTACAAGGTCCTGGGTTCGAGACTGACAGAGGTGTTTTATTTTGCTGCTGAGCAGAACAAGGGCCCTCACATACAGAGTGACTAGGGCACTTTTAAGCAGTTGTAAGCAGGTTTATGCGGGTTTGCACGATGCTTAGAAATGCTTAGCTAAGTGCACACAAGCACACATCCGCGCAAACCCGCTAACTACTGCTTAAAAGTGCTTACTCCCGCTGACCCCCGCACTCATTTCTTTGAAAGAAAAGAAAATGGGGAGATAGGAAAGTGGTGAAAAAGGGTTACAAAGAGGTAAAGACAGTAGGGAAAACAGCTTGGGATTTGCAGGGTGGGTGTAGGGAAGGGCCATAGCTGCCCATTTCTTTAACAGCAACAGCTGTGCATATGCAATAAATTTGGAGGGAAATATGAAACCTTCCACCCCTGAGAGAGGGGTGAGGACAACAAAGTATGTTGCACTGCCAATTAAATTACATTTTATGCGTCCAGCAGACATGTGTGCAAAATAGGCAGCTATGTATGGGGCGTAACTTTTTTTTTGGGAGCAGATTACCCTTTTTTTTTTCAGGTGAGAGTGGAATGTGGGGTAGGGGAAGTAGGTATATTTGGGGAGGTAGGTTGGGGAGGTAAACAGACAAGACAAACAAGACGCATACAGGGGTGGAATATGACACGTGGTGGGTGAACATCATTGACGGGGAAGGATGTTTGGAAATCGCAAGCCCATGAGCCCACAGATGGCAACAGTGGAACTGAGATCCCCACCCATGGGCAGTCACCACTGCACCTTCACAGCCCAGAGGATGGCTGTGCTGGGGGCTGCATAGTAGGGGTAGGTTCACCCGTGAATGACGCCACTCATGCCTCAAGCTGGCGTAGAGGATCAGTGACAGAACGCTCGATCTCTCTATGCACCGTGGCCCAGACCATTCAGAGGGTGATAGGTGGCCCTCCTCCGCCCACGCTTGCATGGGGGGGGGAGCCCCGTCCCCTGCAGCACTTCCACTCAAAGGTGGCAGAGGGCCAATGGAGGAGGAGGTCCCAGGCTGGGCACCGGACCTGCTGATGCCAGGTGCCATCGCCAGCTGAGGTGGGACAGGTGGGTCCGCTGGTACCGGCCTTCCCATACGTTCTATATTTTGGAGGATTTAATGAAAATATAGGTTAGTAACAGTCAACAGCATTCCCAATTAGTTGTAACAGCATACAGAAGTATTCCCATTAACCCAACACACCAGATTTCCAACAGTTGAACAGCAAGCATAACACATGCATATATAGAACAACAGTGGACATTACAACAGCATGCAGGTTAATTGATGGCAACAGGCCACCAATATTGTGGTATTTGAACAGGGCACATGCATCAAAATAAATGCAGATATTTATAAACCAATAGGATATATGTCCCAACAAATGTTTTGAGATTAGACATACCCATTGAGGTGTGGAATTGCATTTTTTATGCACATACAGTAGGGTGGAAAAAGATAGCTCCATTAACAACTTATGTATCCTTCTAGTTTATACTACATTCCTATTAACTGCAGTTATATGTCCCCTACATGTATTATTACACTACCCAATTGTCCTTAAATTGTGAAATGGGTTTTGCTAGATCTTTATATACATGAGCTGTATCTGACATACAAACTGTCCAGGATGCAGATGTTACTGCTACATATTTTGTGAGTTGCTCAGACACACTACTGCTGAGATGGTACACTGACAGCTCTACTTTCCTATAATTATCTAGATATGTTCAGCTGAAATTATCAGTTATATGTTAACAGCTCCCTACATTTCTGGCAGCACACTGACATTTCTGGGGAACACAATACCAAGCTACTCATGTGCCAGATTAACCTGTACATGCTGGGCATGAACCAACAGTTGAGGACTGTAAATTTGCTTAAAAGCTACTGGCACTCCCTTCATCCACTTTATATGGGCCTACCCAAGTGTGGGTTAACAGCGCTTAATGCAACAGTACTATTTCTATAATGCAAGAGTACAACAACATATCAAAGAAAATGACACAGACACACTCCAGGAATTATACCTTTATTAAAGACTTAAAACACTTTTCTAGAGGCTCTCTCATTTATTTTATATAACAGTACATGCAGAATAATTATTAAAGAATTATTATACCTTTATTTATTGGGTTAAAACACTTTTTTCAGGCTCTCTCATTTATTTTATATAACAGTGCATGCAGAATAACTACTAACCTGCCTGGTGGTGCAGCCTTAGCAGCCTATCTGCATAGGCTTGCTGGTTCACAGCGCGGACACCTGCAGCTGTGAAGTAAATGAAGTGATATTGAGACATACCTATCCATAGTATAGACTAGAATAGCAATTCTTACATACTTAATTCCATGTCTACTTACTCTGTAGTGGGGCATTTTACATCCCACAGGCCTCCTGGATCCACTGGTCCAGTTGATCCTCCTTGCGTCTCTTCAGGTCTGAGTAGTGGTGTCTGACCTGCTCACCAGTCCAAGGGACACCTGTGGCATTGGTGAGTTCATGAGCTAGATGGTTCCAGGCTTCCGCTTTGTATTGGGTGCCCTGGTACTGGCCCCACAGGAGTCTATCCTCATGATTATGGACAAGGAGCCAAACCATAACTTTTGACTCCTCAATGCCCCAACGTTGCCCTCTCCAGCACTGGTCATGCTGCCTGCAGATGGGAGCTACAACCAGTTATGGCAAGTATTCCCACCTATGGAGCTTAAATATGCCTCATTTACCTCACGTATTTGTGATTGACCAGTTTTGAAAAAACTCAGCTGAAGGCACACCTGCTTAGCAATGGGTAAACTTACATTAATATGTATGTGTGTGTTGAAAGTGCATGGTTATGAAATGTTGTCATGGCTTAATGGTTCAGTACTGTGATTATGGTGCACAGTATCCCGGGTTTGAGCCCTGTCATTGCTTTTCATTTTACTACTGGCCAGACCGGCTAGGAGGTATGGCTGTGTTTAGCTGACTTTGCTCAACCTTGCCCGACGTTGCTCTACGTTGCTTGATGTTGCCCGATGTTGTGCTGGTTAGCATGGAGCGCAACTCCATGCAAACATGTTCTGTTTGCGCTAGTTGGCACGATGCGCAGCTACACGCAAAGCCATTGCGCTAGTTAATGCAGTGCTCAGCTACGAGCAATTGCATTTAAATATGCTTAATACTAGTAAACTTTGTTTAGCAGTGCTTCACATTGCTTAAGATGCGTTACTTATGCATCCATCAGTATACATAACCATTTCACCTTCTTATATAGATATATATATATATATATATATATATATATATATATATATATATATATATATTTATATATATAAAATTAGTTCATTACTACATAGGCCATTTCAATGCTTTTTACAAAAATTTAAATGATAAATGTCAGGAATTATTTTTATATACAGATTTCCAACAGAAAATAGAAGGGGGAGGGGTGGGACTTGAACCGGGAATGCCTCTTCTTTGTGTGCAGGCTCTACCACTATGCTATCGCTATTTCACTTAATTTGCATATAAGTTTCTTATTATCCTCTTCAGTGTCTAAACTGCTAACTGTAGCTAAACACTGGGCAAACCCGTGCAAACACACGCAAATACGGGCAGCTATATCGGAAATAATAAAAAAAAAATTTACATTTTATAATTGTACAGGGGTTTAGAATGTGGGGGAGTGTAGTGCTGGGTATGTACACATTTGAGCAGACTCGCTCATGTAAGTAAACATTTCCCGAGTGTCAGACTTGCAGGTCCGTGAATATTTGGACTGCTCGGCAGTCCAACATGCCCCCTGCACTCGTGCACACTCCGTGTTAGCCTTAGAGTTGAGGCAGCGCGCCCTCATTAATATGCATGGCACGCTGCTGTCTTACTCTTAGACTGGCTCTTCCGTGTAAGAATAATCTAGTCTTACACGGAGGATTACTGAATTCTGGGGATTTACTTTTGTTTATCTTATGTTTTCTAAGTTTATCTTTTCAAAAACTGCTCTTGAATGTAATATGTATATAGGCTGCTAGAGGTGTGACATTCCACACTGTCTAGGAGGTGTTAATAAGGTAATAAAGGTAATAAATAATACAATCTACTTCACAGCTGTAGTAAGAGCTCTCTAATAGTATGTAATCATACAAAAAGTGAAAGTATGGCTATATTTTTATTGTGGGTTCTTTGGTGTAGGAGTTTGGCATAATGGTTACGCTGTTTACATACACAAGGTCCAGCATTTGATTCTCACATGGAGTAATTAATTGGTCAGGCTTAAAATAGCCCACAAGGGCAGTTAGCCTACAATGAACATATGAATCTTTAAGATGGCACTTTGCCATGAGTGTTTGACTGTTTATAGGGTCGCTGAACTGATCGTCAATTTGTACCACCTTGAATGTTATAGTTTTGTCTTCAGTAACTATCAAGCATTTTTTCAAATTATTATTATTTTTTTACTCTATTTGCCTGGCAGTTTCAACAGTAGCATGTAGTGATATGAGCTGATCTTTATACTCTTCTCAAGATCTTTAAAATAGTTCTTCCTGCACTCAGCATAACTTAGGCAAATGTAAAGTTTCTAGTGTCAGATCCAGAAATAAAGAAAAATTCTTTCTTGGGGCTGCCTTACCTTGGACTTTGGGGGGGGGGGGCAGTTAGAAAAAAAAACACACACAGTGTTACTTCAAATATTAAGATGTGAAGTAATGCCCAGGAAGGGGTTAATTCAGAAAGACATAGAGTGGTTACACTACTGGAGAAATAACACCGCATGCATCCTAAGCAAATGACCACATAATGACATGCAAATGAGTGTCAATATGCTAATGAGATCCATCACATATGCAAATGATGAAATCATACATGGTGGTGCTTTTCAGAAAAAAAAATGGGGGTAATGAACCAGAGCAATCATCTTTTATGAATTCCAGGATTTTCTAGTGTACAGGAAATTCACTCATGTTATGATGCTAGGAGCAGCATTAGCATTAATAGTGAATCATGTGTTAGTGGCTGCATTCAGAGATAGTGTCTGCAGTGTTGCTTGTCATCACCCCCACATTATAAGCAGGTCCACCAGTAGCTAACATATCATCACCTTCATGAACATTACATTGCTGACCATTACTGTGTGAACAGATACACTATGCAAGTGTAGAAGATGTGCTGCCCTCACACAAAGTAAGGGAGATGCAATCACAGTGGACATGAAATCTGTGTATCAAAAAACATCCTTGCTACAGGAACATTTCAGCATCTGCTGATCACACTTTAGGAGTTTTGTAGGTGTTAGTCTTGTGAATCTTACAGCAGATCCTTGAGGGGAAGCTTCAGGATCTGGAGTAACATATTTGGTTTCCATGGACAGGAAAGAAGAGTACAACCACTATGTTTGCATTTTACAACATAACCCATTTCTCTCAGGTCCTGGAGCCATTAACTTCACCCACATTGCCATCAAGGCCCCAACTTCTGCACATGGTGTCTTGTATATCAAGCAGAAGGGCTTCCACTCTGCATGCATTGCAGGGTGTCACATAGTCATTACATTAGGTGTACTTCTTCACAATCAACCTCTTTGAAGTGCTGTGCATTGGGGCTGTCTGTACAAGGATTACTAACTGGAACATCTGCTAACTGATGATAACAGTAACACCCAGGTCAGGGAGTGTCCTGGATTCATGGCAGTGATGGTCAACTGCATACCTCTCCTCAGTGATGGTACATGCACCTCAAAGGCACTGTGACTTACTGATGCCCTCTTTGGGGTTACTGCTGTGTAGTCTGGGTAGGGTTAAAATGGACAGAATATCCAGCAGTGAACACAAGGGATGTCAAAGGATTATCCTGCCCCAACCCCCCACTACCACCATTACTTTCTCTATGAGGAATGCATGCCTGTTTTCCAATGTTAGCATTGTAGACAGTGCCACAATGTCAATGGACAGTGGCACATATATGGTACTGTCATTATCAGCCACAAGATAACCCATTAATATCAAGCATGTGACAACTAGTTGTGATGGATCCTCTACCAGTGGAACTCATAAAAAATAAAGATAACATACCTGTGGCAATGCTGGATTATAAGTGCCACTGCAAACAACATGTGGCACACAGAAACTGCTACAGAACAGTTATTTGGGTAGCCTACTGGTGTGTGTAAATATATACCTGTGTCCACTTATGTACACTCACTCTTAGCACAGCACAGCAGTGATGTCTTAGACCACTCCCTGCCTCATTGGTTCCATAAAGCTTGTCTGCTTTACCCTTCTCAAAGATACACATGCCATGAGAAGTAGCACCTCTTATTCTGATGTGATGAACTTTTCCAGCCATTACCATTTTCTCAGTCATATAACAAGACACTGCAAGTTACCCCATGTGGATTAGTGTATATGTATGGATGACTGTCATTGGCAGTCACCAGTGTATCAACATTGTCTCCCTGTCCTATTTGTTGGCCTCAGACTTGTTTGCTAATATGTTGTCACTACTCAAACTTTGAACCATTCCTGTCTCAGCGGCACAGATGGATAAAGTAATGATTGCATGCCAGGTAACCTAGGTTCAACTAATAGACCTGGCAGCAGAGGGCCCAGGCAGTGTCAGGGGGGAGTGAAAGGACATGGCTCACTCACCTCTCCTGGGGGGTCTTTAGGGTTGCATGCAATTGAGGCACACTGGGTAGGTATGATTTCTCTGACAGAGTCTGGAAAAAAACAGCTCCCAAGTTTCAAAGGTAGAGGCATGGTTGCTTGAAGCAAAGGCCTTTGTGAAAGTGAGAGAATGTCCTTCATGGTCAATTCATTGTGCATCCCTTACCTTGTGCTCAGCTGAGTATGCACTGGAACATTAGGGCTGAATTCTGAGAGGGAACTGATGATCAGCTGACAGTGGGGGCAAAGTGAGGACAAAATAAAAACAACCCGATGCCACATTGACAACAGCAATGAGCATATTGCACTGCCAGTCATCTCTCAGTACAGTGCTTACAGTACATGCTGTGACCTATGTACAGGAGGCTTCCTATCCCCCATTAGCTTGCCTTGCAGTCTGTGTGTATATTGTCTTCACCCCCTCCCTGCTCTACATAGCAAGGCAGTTCTTACCCTGGTCTTGTTCTCTGTTTTCTGTTAGACTGAGCCTCAACCCATCAATATGACTGTAACCTGTCCTGACCTTGTCCACTGTCCCCTATCAAGGTGAGCTCCCAGGCTATAGGGCTGTAACCTGTCCTGACCATGTACTCTATTCCTTGTTAAGGTGAGCTTCCCCACTCATCGGCTGTAACCTTTTCTGACTTGTACTCTATTTCTCTATCAGGGTGAGCCCCCCCCAAAACATAACAATCCCATGTTATGTCATGTGCTATGTTACCCCACATACTCTTCTGCTCAGTAATTGTTCCTGTTGCTTCACTGCACTCTTGTGTGCACACTGCAGTTGCCTATATGGTAGTGCACTCACTTATCCATTATATGCCAATTCCTAAGTTGTTCATTGTAATGTGATCTCCTGCAATATGGCAATCACACTTTTTATTACACTGAAAGATGCCTTGTAGCACAATAATTATGATAATGAGGTGATTATGAATGATTGCATTTGAATCTCAGCTATAATACAAAGCTTTATCACCAACAGTCTGCACTACCGTATTTGTCTCTGCTCAAGTTAAGGCCTCGGAGTTCATGAGCATAATGTGCATGGCCACTGAGAAGCTCACAGCACCATTAACCACACTGATGATGTTCTGCATTATGCAACCACACTGCCTAATGATGTGTTTAATGTGGTGTCTACTGCATATAACAATGCACACTGGCCTAACATTTTCCTCATTCTGATCTGCAGAGTAAACATGGCTTCTTGGGGTACTGATTTCAGCTGGGGTCCGAGCTGGTACAGCCAAGAAGCTGTAATCTTCCTCGGTCTGCTGCACAGGACTATGTAGAGTTCTTGCTGGGGCAGGATGATAGCCCCCTCTTTAAGACTGATGCCTGACAACAGCTTGCTAGAGACTGAGTGATGCCACTGGAATTACCTACTCTGCTGACCAGTACAGGTACAAGCAGTGTGAACTGTGGAGACACTACCTAGACCTTCTCCACAACTGCATGCAGAAGTGAGAGGCACCTAGTTTTATATTGTAAGAATTCTGTATTTGGTTTGTTACTGTACATTCTGCCTATCCCCTGTCACTGTAATTGACTTCTGTTGTCAGGAATATGTAGAACTGACTATTGTCTGTTTTATGTTTTAGTGCAACCGAGGAGAATATATTCAGTCATATGGCCTGTCTAATGAAATGTGACTGACAGGCTGTCCAGGTGGAGGAGTACACGAAGTTTATACTTGTCTGTACTGCAAATATTTCAATAAATTGCCATCAACTTGTACTAGTCTGTTATATTTATAGCATATTATATTTGTTATATTTGTTTCTTTTTTTTCTCTCTTTCTACAGGATCAGTTATAGTGCGGGCTGAGGTGAGGTACTGGCCACTATGCCTGACACTCTGTTACCAGTAGTCCACAGGTTTGCTTGTCTGCAGGGTGGTGAAGGTCAGCCTGTGGAAGGTGACCTGGAATTCTTAGAGGTCTCCATGGTCACCTCTTTGAAGGGGAGGTGAAGTCTCCACCTCTGAGAGTGGTGTGGACGGCTCCCCTTGGTCACCTGGCAGGAGGTGCAGCAGCTAGTGAAGACCAAGGTGGACTCACAGCCAGACACCCTCAATAGCACCTGGCCACATCTACATGTCTGGCTGATTAGAGTCACATAGCCAGCCAGCTCCATTCATCAGACCACCAGATGTAGTGACTTCCCATGATGTAAGGTCAGCCATGGAGGTGACTG
Source organism: Protopterus annectens (assembly GCF_019279795.1). Classification (NCBI taxonomy): domain Eukaryota; kingdom Metazoa; phylum Chordata; order Ceratodontiformes; family Protopteridae; genus Protopterus; species Protopterus annectens. The sequence continues at coordinate 1,342,389,074 of NC_056731.1, forward strand.
ACTTCTGGTGGACTCTCTTCTGGTCTGGTCAGTCAGGCCCTCAGTATCCCACTATATCACCCTATCATAGTATTTCCATTTCTTATATGTGACTTACCCTCTCTTGTTTGTTGTGAAGTCCTCCCCATGACCAGATGTCTACCTTGTATAAATCTGTACCTCTCTCTCTCCACTGTCACCCCATTTTGTATCAGTACTTAACCC
>NC_056731.1:1342394277-1342429277 GCF_019279795.1 Protopterus annectens
AGACAATGCCTATTTTCTGGACCTGTGGCTTATGACTTTTGGTAGATATCACAGAAACGCAGCTGAAAAGCTAAAAATAATGAAGCAGATAAGCTGATGCAGATGTAAGTGAGCATGTGATTGGTTTGCTGATGTCCTGATTCTGGTGAATGAGTATGTCCAGAAGTGCCATCTAATATGCAGCTGAGAAAACATTAAGGACAATCACTGTGTATACCACGCTACATAATATGGTGACACACAAGCCTGGTGGCCTCCCATTTTGGGGTGATGCAGCACTACTACTACTACTACTACTATGACTACTACAGCTCAAAGCACCAAAATGAGGACATCAACAAGATAAAGATGATGGCACCAAGGAAGTGGTTTGGGAGAAACACTGATGCACAAGAGGATAATAGGTCCAGCATGCCATGATACACATGGCACAGCAATGTTTGGTAACTATGTACTATGATATGCCACCCAGAACATTCTGACCAGTGCAGGTCCTGACTGCCTATGGCATCAGACATTATCATCATCATCTAAACCATTGCAGGTGGGTTGCCTATATATCATCCATTTTCCACTGGGCAGATAAAAGAACATGAAAAAGACAGGGACAGCAACTCATACTCAGTTGTACCATCAAATATCCATCATAAAACACTTGGACATGGAAGTTCCTGCAGGACATTCACAAGTTCTGACAGTCACACCCTACACTGGTTTACATAGCCTGCAACCAGGGCCAACCTTAGGCCAGTTAAACTAATTTGGCACAATAGGGCCCCGTTCCCTTAGGGGGACCTTGCACTAGGCTATGGCATGGTAATAATGCCTTATATGACCTAGAAATTTGCCTAAGAGACACTACAGCAAAGTGAAAGGCATTTTCCTGCTGTACTTACAAGTCCACTATTAATAGGTACCATATTATTAGTAACTGCATCTTAATATCTCTTGCATGGCTCACAGTGCTAGCTGATTGCATGTCCATAGAAGTCAGTTGCTTTGCTGAGTGTTCAACAGGGTTTCCTCCCCAAAAATAATTGGAATAACTATGTGGTTTTGTGTACCACTCCATTTACTGTTTCAGATGATAAGACCAGGATTATTTTGAAAACTGATAAGACAGGTGCTCTTTTCTTTCGCTTCTCTTTCTGATATAGGGTTGATGCATTGCTGTTAATGAATAAAGTTTCAAGAAATAAATTTGGGATAGTCAGCCTCAGGCAGCATGAAAACAAACACTAGTAAGCATAAAACCATTCAGGTACTGTGATGTGAGGTAACGTTTGATCATTAAGGCTGTTAATAATACAGCAGTATGGCAAAGAAATACTTGTTGCAGTCACCAATAGAAGCAAAATAAATCCAGAGAACTGAAACATGAGGTATATTTGCTGTGTGGAGGGAGGCACAAGTGCATAAAAATGATTCTCTTTGCTGAAAGTATTAAAACAGTAACACAGTGGAAAACAACCAAAGACACAATAAACTTTAATCAATACCAGTGTGACAATGTGAGGTATTGCCAGCTATGCCAGGAGAGGTAGGGCAGTGGATGTGTAACATATGCCAGCATAACTAGCTGGAGTTTTGTAAAGAATTATATATCATCTGTATATCAAACACATTTGTATAGGTGCTGGTGTTAGAAAATGTATTTGTAAAGCTGCCCGTGTTAAAAATATAACAACAGTGTGTCCTGCTGGACAGAAAAGAAATATACATGTATGTTAGACTGTACTATTGTAACTGATTAAATGTATATATTGTAACAGAGGATATTAGAAGAGAAGAGGTTAAGCTCAGCTAACTTTTAGAAAAAATCTTGAAATAAAATTACCTGGTTTAGGCCATAAAGATTTTATCTTAAAGTTCTGACTGCAGCTAGAGACTACATGTCTGCGAAAATAAGGACTAGGAATCCTGCAGTATTGTCTTTAGCAGTCAAATAACTGGTACCCTGGAAGGATAGAAGTGATGAAATTACTTTAGGGCTTCCAGATACTATAACACATCTTACCAAAACTCTATCTATATGTATGGTAACACATATGTGCAAGATTCTGGTTCAGTTTCTAGTAAAGATGGGGGATAGTATGGGAACCGGAAGTTAGATGACCAGATGTATGTGATGTCATTCTGTAATCCAGGAGTGAAATGATGTTTTAATATTAGATGTGACAGAAGTCTCAGGGCAAACTTTATTTTTTGGAACCTGACATAGAAGGATATCTCACCCACTTCATCTTGCCTTGCTTTAGTAAGTAACCAGGGAATAGAAATTCTTTAGATTAGTCAGAAAATATAGTGAGATTAGTTAAGTACTGTTTTTCTGTATCTGTGTGAATCTATTCATCTGCTTTATTTTAATATTTCCTATGACTGAGGCTCTGTTGTTTATTGTAAATAGATATTTAGTATTTTCATGTTCTTTTATTATTTATTATTAAATATATTTACACTTTTCATTGTGGTCTTTTAGAGAATATTTTAACCTTTGAGAGTACTTATATTTATTTGGTGACACAGTGGCCGCTCCTGAAAGCCTTGCTGTTTGATCAACATTACCATTGGTATTAGTATTAATTTCACTCAGTATAATTAGGTACCTTATAAGGAGTGTCCTGGTGACAGTGTCCACCTTATGCTCTGGGCAGAGGTGCATAGCTAGTAAATCTGTGCCAGAGTTTCTCAGGTGTGTGTGTGTGTGTGTGTGTGTGTGTGTGTGTGTGTGTCTGTGCGCGCTCATGTGTTTGTCTGAAAATCAAATCTCAAAGAGTGTGTGTGTCATCTACTTGGAGCATGGACACAGAGCACTGATTTCACAGAGAGGGTGGTGAAGAACTTGGCCTAGGACACTCAACTGAGGACTCAACTCTATAGCTGTGCCAGTGGGGAGTTTTATTGGGAGCTGCACCTGGAAACACTGTGTGTATCTATTCTTGTTCCAAGTGAATGTCCCTCACCAGTGTTAGTGGTGAGGATTCAGGCTGCTTGATTACTGGCCCAGAGGAGGGATGTCGCAATCAGTACAACAGTGTGGTAAAAGCTAGTATACAGAGAAATATAAGTCAGAATAATATGTAGCATAAATGATCCCAATCATAAGAATATGTGATACAAGAATTCAGAAAGCAAAATTAGTAAAATAGATAAAAAGAGTACATGTACACTGTCATATGATATGAACAAAGTAATTGTAGCATGTGGAGACATGCGTGAATGGGCGTACCTTCGTTGAAGGTTGTGTGTCAGAGCTGGCAACGCGGCACGTAAAAATCTACTGCCAATCATTAGCGGACCGGAGTTCCACTGTGGTGACCCCTAACTGGGGAAAGTAGGGCATGGGATATGAAGAGTAAGGCATGAGTCAAATGAAGTGAAGACAGGAAAGTATGGAGAGTGACAGACAGAAAAGACAGAAAAATAAAATAAAACATGATCAAATATGAAGTATGGGGAGAACAAAGGGGAAGTATGCAACAATCTCTTACCCAAGTTCTTCTAGGCAGTACTATGGAGTTTGGTACCATGTTTACAGGTTGTCTTTCGGCTTTTCCCAGTTAGGGGCCGCCACAGCGGAACTCCGGTCCGCTAATGATTGGCAGTAGATTTTTACGTGCCACGTTGCCAGCTCTGACGCACAACCTTCAATGAAGGTATGCCCATTCACGCATGTCTCCACACAGAAGACGCTCTAGCTGAGAATCGAACAGGACAACATCTTACTGTGAGGTGACAACTCTACCGCAGCACCACCACCGCAGTAAACCATGGTATATACCCATCTGCTGACAAATCATGTAGACACAGGACCTCAGTGGTCCATCATGCAAACCCCTTATAGTGTACCTGACTGATTTAACCAGACCTTGAGAGAGGGCCTACAGGAGATGTTAGATCAGGGAGGAGAATGTAATCCAGGAGTGCAGTAGTTTATTTCAGTTTTAACATAGTTTATATTGTGTCATAAAACAATAAATAAGCATTGGTTTATTTTAATAGACAGAAATAGCATACATTTCTGCTATCTAATCTGAAATAGTCTTAAGTTCAAGAGGCCAGCTAGTGGAGGGAGAGGTGGGGTGGTAGACTGGGGGGTAGGGTCAGATGAGGGGGCCCCAACAAAATGGGACAAATTGGGGCCTGGAACTGCTAAGGCCAACCCTGCCTGCAACAGTTCTACATGGCGCTTTCAACATAATCACTCAGACCTACTAATATCTGATGGGTGCCTGTTGATTATTCGAGGACAGTACTTGCAATATTCAAACTGCACAAAAACGTATGAATAAGGGAATATGCACTAGTTGTAAGATTGTGGTATCTTGGAGTATTCTGTATATTCCACAGTGTAGAAATTTTGGATCTAGTTTCTATGCATAGCAGGGTGTGGGGGCACATTGGGGATGTAGGGGGAAATCCCCCTGTAATAATGCTTGAAAAAGCATAACACCATGCTTTAGAATTTGCTGCTGTTTTGGTTGAATCACAATTTACTTTTCAAAGTGCTGGGACTTGCATTATCAGGTCTCACACTTGTGAGATAAAATATCTTAAGTCCCAATTCTATCTGCATAAGAAACCATGATCTGCCTGAACAGATGCTGACAGACTGCACCAGCAAATGAGTAATGTGTAAACACAACTCATGAACCGCAGCTAACCTAAGTTCCTCATGTATGTCAGTGCCCAGAGGCTGAACACTCTAGCAACTCCAGGCTGATCACTCATCCCAGAAGGGGCATGTTGTGTGGAGCCATCAGAGCCACTACTCTTCTGATGGTCATACTTACAGGATGGGCTTGTTGCAAATTCTTCTTGGTTCTTTGCATAACTCATCACTATGATGTTGGTCACAACAGCTGGCATTTCAACACCAGTCAAATGACCAGCTATGTGCATTGTTGCCATTTCCTGTGTGTTAGTGGTTTTGTCCTGTATATTCACATCATCCACAAATGCCAGTTCAGTCATACATCCTGAGCACTTGTCAATGTGCTAATCAAAGTGTCATTATCACTGCTGACCCCACAGAATTCTGTTCAACAGCAGAGTTAACTACGTAGGTAATTCAAGCAACAGACTACAGTAGAACACAGCTAAAAATGTACTCCAAGTCCACTTTTTAAATGAATTATGCACTAATTAGTAACCTTATACCACCAAGAATGTAGACCCACCTGTATATATCCTGACATGACCTGCTGAATATTACATCTACTCTATAAGCGTTTGAAAGAAAAATGTTTCACTTCATAAACCAAGTAAGAAAGCAATACAGAGTGCTACTGTATGACAAGTTCTAATACAGACTGGCTACTGATAACAAGTAAGGCAAACCTCCTTCCTTTTGAACTAATTAACTTAAACATTACTCAGTTCATACTTTCCTTAACCAATAAACTATAAATACAAGCTTTCTCATATTTTCTATGGAATCTAAAAGGTGTACTGCTAGTCAGACTCCCTTTCAAATTGTCAGTAGGTGCAAGTAAAGTCATGGCTGCCTGCCAGGACTCCCTACTTACAAATATTTGAATTTCCACAGACTACTCTCTAGTTTGAGAACAACTCAAAGTGTGTATTTTACAGTCCTATAACCATACATGTTTCCTTGACCATGGGTTTACCTTAAGCCATCGACACACTGCAAAGGATAGTCATGGAAATTATGTATTTTTTTAAATCCAACATGAACCAGTGGAGGAACTGAAAGCTCAGTGTGCAGCCTATATACATACTAGGTGATTTTGAAAAGGTGGGCCTAAATAGTGCATGGACAGCTTTCCCTACTCAAAATATCTACAAAACAGTAATGATCTCTCCCAGTTCCTAAATAAATATCCAAACAGTAGCAAGGAACAAAACCACAAAGAATGACCAGGTCCTATTCAAAATATGTTTGATATAATTCCCACCTTGTTAATATACTGTGGTACCATATACAACAATGCTATTGGTGGTAAATAGATTAGAATCTGTCTTTGCCATTTGCCTGAAAGAATTCACGGCAGTAAGTATTTTTTTACTTGCAGATGATATATCCCAGGCCTTCAACCGCCTGTGTGAAGAGGACCCCAAACGCATCGCTAGCATTTGAGATTTTTTCCATCAATGATGTGCATGTACAAATCTGCCATGGCAGGATAGAGGAATATGCTACCACCACAGTACCCTTCAATATTCTGGACCACATATGACCTACTGAGGGCAAAATATCACAGGACGTAAAACAGAGTAAAGTTATAGCACAGGAGGCTGAGGCCCTCTTTTTCTGTAAACATCTGTCCATATACACCTTGCTTTACCCACTGCAGAAAGACCAGAACAGGGTGAATGACATCTGGCAGATGTTCAGGAGGGATGACTCTAAATCACACCATGGAAAATATACGCACAACATGAGTAAATACAGCAACTTCATAAATAACTTCCCCACCTATAAACTAGACAACTACCCTGTGGACTGTGACACAATATCGTTATAGACTGGTATGCATACCTCTTTAGTGTCCCTTGAAAACAGGATAATCCAGTAGTAACACTACCAACAGTATGCTTCCTGTATCAGATTATTGCACATTTCCCTGTAGTGTGTGTGTGTGTGTGTGTGTGTGTGTGTGTGTGTGTGTGTGTGTGTGTGTGTGTGTGTGTGTATATATATATATACATATATATATATATATATATATATATATAGTTTCACTTCATAATCTCAAAATGCTGAAATCTCAAATTTCAGCATTCTGAAACCATAAAGCTGAAAATGCAGAATGCCGAAAGTGCATAAGAGCGAATTCGAATATCTCGAATCCGCACCTATGCATTTCCAGTACTTTGCGTGAAGTATTTGGCTGGTATGGTGTCTGAAATTGAAGGTGAGTGAGTGTTTGTGTGTGTTTTTGTACGTTGTATGTGTGGGTAAGGGTAAGGAGGTGTAAGTATGAGTGTGAGTGTTGGATTTGTTGGTGTTTGTGTGTGTGATGTGTATTTGTGTTCGAGCAAGTGTAGAATGCCGTGGTGTGAGGTTTTTTTTTTGTTATGTGCAATTTCGGAGTTGGTATATATTAGTAGGGTGTGTGTGTGGGGGGGGTGCAACCCCCCCACATGGGTGGTGCATTATATGTAGTTTAGGGTTGTGTGTGCTGTGGGAGGAATGGTGTGTGTGTGTGTGTTATGTGGTGTATGGTGTGAATATGTTCATGATGGGTTTTGGGATTTTGAATGGTTCGGCTTCATCGTTTCGAAATGCTAAAATTCGAGATTTCAGCATTTTGAGATTATGAGGTGGAACCGTATATATATATATATATATATATATATATATATATATATATATATATATATATACACACACACACACACACACACACACACACACACACACACACACATATATGTATGTATGTATCACCACTGAAGTGATACCCACACCCCTTGTGCAAAAATAAGAAATGTTTTGTACACTCTGGCCCTAACACTAGTACAGGTGATAGAATATATGTCAGGATGTGGGCTTTTGGCATATTAGAACACAATGCTAGGTTTAGGTGTTGTACATGGTGCATGTCTTGGAGCCTTGTTGCATGTGGCATTGTGCTTCCTGGTTCCCTCACTGTACCTGATGTCGAAGTATTTTAACAAATATAGTATGAATTCCTGTCTTGGGTAGATAGTGGTCATAGGTATCCTCAGACTTTCCTAGGTACTTCTGTACAACTTGATCTCTTGCTTCTGGTTGTCTAGCTAGTAGAAAATCTCATCTGTCCCTGATTTTCGGGGACCTGCTCGATTTTGACTCGGAAATGTGCTCTGCCTTTTGTAAAATAAGAAATTTTATGTAAAAATGTTAATTGCAGTCAACAGATAATGGTAGTCGTTATAGATGCAGACTTTCTTTTACTTCATAAAATTCAAGCAAATTCAAATCCTCTTATTTTGTCACCTGTCCAGGTCAGTAGTTTGTAATTTTTAAAAGAGTACCTCTTTTAAGATCATTATCTCTGATTATTTTTGCCCTTATTATTGTCTCGGGTGTTTACGTACTGAGAGCTATGTAACTCCAGTCCACCCTCAGTATTTGACACTTGTGCACTCCTGCCATGGTAGCATTCCCATTGCCTTCTGTACCTGTCCTTTTCTGGTGGTCAAGTGTGCTCACTGGTGTCACCTGTAGCCACAGTACCTTGTCTGCACTGCTACTTGTACCACAGGTCAACGTTCATACTATTACCACATCTTCGTGTCCTTGACCATGCACATCTTCAGTGGGAGGAGAGATATGTCATGGCTGCTTCAATGCCTATACCTTTTCCTTTCCCCTTACTTCCTACTTCACCCCTTGCATTCCATTGTGAAAAGCTGGCTGTTAGTCGCAGTGATCCCCTTCATTATATTTGCATTTTACCTCTTCTCACTTCTAGTTATAATGACTTTGGCCACATCCCCATGTTATCTCCCACATCTGGCATAATTACAGTGCCAATCTCTGCAGCTTATGCTTCACCTTTTGCTTTTTGACATGGCTTCTTCCTGTCTGCCATCCAGTACTCCATCGTTTCCCCGCTTCACCCTTCAGTGTACACTGTCTTGGACTTCCTGCATTTTTCCATTTACTTCAATCCAAAGCAACTTCATGCACTGCATACACAAAATATAGGAGCAGAGACCTGCAAAAACAATAGTGAACACCTTCATCAGCCCCTAGAAATGAAACTGTTTCATAGTAAAAGAAAAAGAAAATTAACATACAAGAATAAAAAGAACATTAAAGCATTATTCACAATTAACCAATCTAAAAAGGCATTACTGTCAAAATGGATCTAATTCTAACTGTCTAAACTAACTAGAATAAATTAACTACAAATGCACAACTAAACAATAAAACTAGAAAATCCTAACACAAACCCTCAGCATACTGCTGAAATGCATAAAAATGAACTGATGTTACAAAAAAGACAAAACCTCAGAAGAAAGGAAAAAACTCTCCTGTCATATAAAAATATACACAATCTACCTAAAGCCCTACTTAGTAGAATCATATGCAATTAGCATATCCCCTTGAAGTCTCTTAGAAACACAAATGCAACAAAAAGCACAGAAAAATTGACAAGTGGAGTATGTGGAGGTCTGCTTTGTAGGATAGATGAACCTCTTGAGCTGTAGGGCTTAGAGAACAGATCATGGCTCATCTTGAGACTTGTTTATAGGAAACAGTTTCATACTGAGTAGCTTAACCACCGTTCATGAAATGAGTTGTTTACTGCTGCAAAACAAAATATTTTATGTATCACTCAATAAACTAGACCTTCACATATTGCACTTTATTTTACCCCAGTGACCCACCACATTCACTATGAACACAATCATGTTTTGCATGAGATACCTTGGAGCGATCTGCAGGAAGCTGCTTCTTTGGTGCATGCGCGAGAGTGTGTGTGTGTGTGTGTGTGTGTGTGTGTGTGTGTGTGTGTGTGTGTGTGTGTGTGTGTTTGGTATATTAACTATTATTTATATAGAAAAACAGTTTATCTAAAAATAATCTAAAGGCAGAAAGAGAAAAACATTCAAATAATGTTTTTATTCCATTTTATACACTACCTGTATTTTTATGTCCATGCTATAATAGAAATTATGTGTTAAGTCCTTGGGCTGGACAGGACTGGAGTAGTCAACAGTTTCCCAAAGTTCATTGTTTTCAAATCACAGTTAATGATTTATTAGTCATCCCCCACCTTTATGTTCAGTACAAAGCAACTTTTCCTATAGCAGACTCTGGTGCATTTTGCAGTCATTACATTCATGCTGTACGGCTGCAATATTGTACTTGCTAGTTTGTAAAAGATAAGAAACATTTAATTCATTTTACTCAAGAAGCTCAGAAACATTTATAAATTTCTTTACAAATATGTATCCATTGTAAAAATACAAGTACAGTACTTGGTATAATTTTGACTTCATACAGTTACATGACAAGTACCTTATCAAAGTCCATTTGTTGAGATCAACAGAGCAAAAGGACATCTACTATAGGACTTATAATTCTCCCTCTTCAGAGGAAGTGAATGCATACAAGGGGCACAGCTCTCTCCATTGGGAAAGGGCGGGCATTGCACTCACCAAAAATTCCTTTGATAGATGTCTATTCAGTCTATCAGCTGAACTGACCTTGACAAGACAGTCATAACTGTATTATTACAAATATATTCTCAATTAAATATTATAATGCCCCATATGTCTGACTTGGATGAGTCTAATTGGATCCAATATTAAGAGTCCTTAATTATTTTTCTTCCTGCTTATTGCAATACTCAAGTTCAGTGGTAAATTCTCTACAACATGGCTCCCAGCATCTGAGTTTCACCCCAGCACAACTTTAGGGTCACTGCCTGTGTGGTCAGCTTATGAACTTCCCTTCCCAAAACATGCTGGTTGAGAGGCTACACTCAAATTTCTGTATGTATTGTATTTATATTTGCCATTGTAGCATGGATGGCGTCTTAAAAAGAGTCTGTATATCAACCCACTTGCGCAGTTTACAAATGATAAAATAAATGAATGTACATATTCATGAAGTTTTAAACTTATTTATAGGTATAATATGCCCGAATCCTCTCCAAGTGCCTGTCGCTAATCCAGTTAAGCAGTGCTACAGAGCCTAATCACATCATAAAAAAATCACATCATAAAAATCTAATTTCATAGACATAGTTAGAACTAGCATGGAATGACATTTTTTTTTTTGCATTTTGTACAGTAAAAATCATCAAAAGTTGTGAAGCACATTAATTCTGAAATAAGAAAGAAAGAAAGAAAGAAAGAAAGAAAGAAAGAAAGAAAGAAAGAAAGAAAAAGAAAGAAAGATGAAGCTAGTCAATGGTGTTAAAGGTATGGTAATATATAATCTGAGTGTATATATGTTTATGTTTATGGGTTGGGGAGAATGCAGTATCTAATACCAGCACTTCAGCATTGTTTGCTTCTTAAAATAATTATATTCAGAAGAGATTATTATAATAAAACAGATATTTGAAAACTCAGTTTTGACCAATATCAAGTAATGTTAAATCACAGTTCAAGAGTTTGTCCTATTAGAAAATGAAACAAGCTTTCACAATATCATCTCAACATTTTAAACAACTAAGCTATAAAATTGCAGGTGTTTTTAGTTTGACTGTACCCAGATGCAGCCTTTTTAAGTGTCGCATAATTTGGAGCTCACAACATTTAAACTCAGATTAACAGTTCAAAAAGCTTTTGCATCATTGGCCACTTTGAGGGTGATTCCAGACAAAAAATGAGTGCCTTCTTGGCCCTCTTCAAAAGGAACCTTGACGGCTGGATGGGAGATAGGAAATTTACCCCCGGGATCATGTCAGTTGCCCTGCTAGACAGGGGTTCAGGGAAGTAAATATTATGGAAAGAAATAGCCAGGGAATTGTTATGGCAAGGCTTGTACAGGCCCTAGGGCTGATAGCCTAGTACCAACCTATGAACCTATGAATAATAAGTAAATTATACATCCACCTAGGAATTATTCTACAACACTAGTCTAGTGATCTAACTATCTGAGTGATACAATAGCATAATCTCATCCTGAATCTTCTCAGATATATTCTTTTTTCCTTGGGTAATCCATATCTCACAACTAAGAACAAACACACTGATATGCAATGCTATACCACACACACACACACACACACACACACACACACACACACACACACACACACACATACACGCACACGCACACACACACACACACACACACACACACACACACACAATGGTAGTTTGGGGTTGTGATGCCCCTGCACTGGCTCAGTAATCAAGGAGCCTCAATCCTCACCACTAGCACCAGTGAAGGATGTACACATTGGGAGGATGACAAGTACACACACAGTAAAGTACAATTTCCCCTAAGAGCACACAGAGATCACAGTCAGTCTGGGGCTGGTTTCTCCCTCTTTCTCCAAAGCCCCAATAAGACTCCCCACTGGCACAGCTATAGGGTTAAGATCTCAGCCAAGTGGCCAAGCTAAGACCTCCAGCACCCTTTCTGTCCAACCAGTGCTTCGTGTCCCTGCACAAGTAAATGACATACACACACACCCTGAGAATTGATTGATATACAAACACACACACACACACACACACACACACACCTGGGAAAGACTGGTACAGGTTTACTAGCTATGCCCCCTTATGCCCAGACTATAAGGTAGCACCAGCTGCCACCAGCCACCCTTACTTATCAGCTACTATAAGGCCCTTAGCAAAGGGTGTCCAACTGTGAAATGTTACCATTATCCAAATGGTGTGTGACCAAGACTAAGGCTATTGGAGTGGCCAATACAGTGTCACCATATGCAAGTACTCTGAGAGCTTAAATTTCTCTAAACAAACCAGCCACAACTGAAAGGTTTATATATATTTAATAATACATAATAAAATAACAAGACAATACTCAAACAAGAGAGATAAACACACAATCATAAAACACTTTTATTCCAGCTTATTTTCTTAAGAGTTTTGCAAGTTAACTCTGTATGTTCTAGCTTCTACTATTAAAACATACGTTTGCACAGGTATATAGTTTATATACATTTCTGTTTTTTTTCCTAGTAGGGTACACTGTGGTTACATTCTTGAAGCTCAGTACATAACATACAGTTCTCTTACATTTGTAAGACAAGCATATGAATCATATTAATATTCACAAATGACATATGATTATTTACAACATTCCAGATAGCTGGGCTGGCAATATTTCCCTGGTGTCACAGGGGTGACAAATAAATAATGTACATTACTGTGAGTTTAAAACAGTCCTTCAGGGGACTGTTTTCCTAACCTAACTAAAGGTTCATTAACCACCAATCTATCCAGGCCCATACTGGCTTCTGCCATATACAGTGATTTGCATCTTGCAACAGTTATTCTCAGATTAAATATATTTTAACAGATAAATTCAGTATAGAGTACTTACTGCCCTGAAGCAGTCTAATCACAGTTTTAGACAAAGAAATATGTCCACTGTCCACCTTTCCATCCTGTTGTTTTAATCATCTGAATTATTGACTTATACTCTTTTTTGAGAATGAATCTTGCAACCTAAATGCTTTCCTTCTTTCCTTATGTGCTTCATACCTCACAGCTTGGAACAATCAAACCTTATACTATGCCAACAATTTCCAGGTAACTCCTATTCGCAAGGAAGCATACAGACATCAGTAAAACAGATATGGTTAGTTACAGCCATGAGGCACCCATTGCTTTTTATTCCTCAGCCTCCAAACCTGGCAATCCATTCCCCTAGATATTAGACATGCCTTAAATCTACCAAAATTCAGGAAAGCTTTTAAACAGTATCTGACAAATCAAGCACATTATGGTTACTGTATGCACAAGATAACCTAAACACTTTAACAATTCTTCGCACTGTTACATGATCTGCACCTCCACTTCTTCCACCTAATTCCTTCTCTCCTTCTCAGACTCTACATACTCCATTTAAACCATATGGCCTATCAAAGCGTCACTCTCTACCACCTCTGTCTAATACATTCTTGCATTCCTTCCAATCTAATACTATTAATCAACTCAAACCCATTTACTCTCCATCTCACAAACATTAACTGCTAGTAAACTATATCCTTGATACAACATGCAACCCATTCCCATAATCACTAGCAACTGTTTTTGCAATTTGTTTACACCCAGCTACTTATTTCCACCAATGCTAGAAATGTTCCAGTGGTTGATATATTTGTTAGGGTCCTATGATTATTGTATTCCTTGTAATTCTTATGTTTTTTTGTTTATCTTTCTTGTGTCTGAACAGCCAGGCTGAGAGTGAAATAGATTCTCCAGAATCAGTATACTTTCCCAGTCAACAAATTTAAATTAAATAAAATTAAAAAAATAAAAAAACATTGTGCATGACTACAGGAAAAAATACCAAAATAGTAAAAAAAGATAACACAATATAAACCATGCTGATATGATTTCTGCTGAGGCTGAACTGTCTCCCGATTATATTGCATGTCGGCTTCATAAAGCCTTCACTTCAAAACGGAGAGTCAAAAAACCTCCAGCCTTTTTTCATAAGCAGAAGAAAATCATTATTGGCATTTTGGGTCTTATCTTATGCAGGTATATATTCACTTCAGAAAGATGGATAACATGAGTGTTTGTTCTGCTGCACAGAGATTAGCAGCTCTGCGTCTCAGTGTTCTATAATTCTTAGAACCAGAGTTTAGTTTCATGAAAACTGATAAGCAGCTGTGTAAAAGTCAAAAGCAAACACACGCTAACACACACTCACAAAGAAATTCCTTTCTGTAAAGTCAAACAGCCTGACATAGGGAAATATAATAAGTTGCATTTGCTGTATAGCATCCTTAATGTACAGCATTAAGATTGATTATTTTTATTTCTTTACACATTGTTAACTGAGTTGTTGGGCTGGTCAGATGACCTCTTTCAGCCATGACCTTGATATTATTCTTGAGTTAAACCTTTTTTACATTAGATACAACACATTAAATACCACAGATTTTTTTTTCTGATAGCAACAGCTACCAGGGTATTGGTATATACAAGAGAAAAAGAGTAAACATCACAACGTAAGAAGGTAATTAATAAGTAGGTTGCTTGTGGCATTTTATATGCAATTTAAGTTAGCATAGTGTCTACCTATAAATAAAAATGAAGTAAAGCAAGGATAAAAAAAGTATGCAAAATATTAACTTCACTGAAAAAAAAGCCTGTTTTGTGTAAGTAGACAAACTTATTGGTTACAAGTATGGAAGACAGTTCTACGTTACCTGATAATAAAACGGTGTGAGTAGAGTTTCTCATTTCCTACACAATAATCCACAGATTTCATGAGCAGTGTAAGACTTTCCCCTGGATTCTACAAGCCTTGCAGGATCAGTGCAGGAGCTCCAGCAGGCAATATATCTGCCGTGCGATCCAAGAATAGCCTGTAGGGGCGTGCACGAGCGCTCCTGCACTAGTTACTGCATGGACTCAGCCCCTGTATGCAAATTATCCCATTTGCAGGAGAAATCCATGCAAATGAGGTGAATTTGCGATCCAGACCAGCCATGCAGGACTAGTGTAATCTGCAGAAATGTACTCCGGCAGTAACGGAGTACAGTTCTGCAAATTCCAAAATGGAGCCATGACAGCTCCAAATAAAGGGTGGATATCATTTATGGAAAATAGGTGAAAAAAAATTAAAAAATCAACTTTTATTTTTTTTTAGACAATCTCGGCTGTTTAAGCATAGGGCAGCGGTGCGCAAATGGGATCAGGCTAAAAATAAAACAAACATCCTAAAATAAGCATTCTAACCAAAATCACTATTCTGCCATTATAGTCAATGGCAGGCAGAAAACAACATGGCCAGTGAGTAGTGGTTGCTAAGGGGGGAGCCTCAGTGTAAGACATGTAACTATGCATTAGCAGGCAATCATATGCAAATGAGGAGAATGATAGTGAATCCCAAATTTCCCCAGCATGCTAGTCAGCTCCCAACAGTGTAAGAGCAGGAATAGCTTGGTGCAAGCCAAGGAGTTAGCTGACATCATAGGGGTGTGTGTCAGACATACTATAAACGGATTGGAGCCCTGTAGCCCAGGTTTGCTCCTAGCTTAGCAAAGCTAGGCAAGAGGGTGTGTCTTAGTCTGCCTAGCACTCTTTACATTGCCTAAGCATGTGTGCGCCGCTCACCGGGTTTTAAAAAAAAAAGTAAACCAGGAAATAGCAGCTCTGTGCACATTTGAGCACTGTGTTTGCGCGGCACGCCCTTGGGCTTAAACAGGAAGGCAATGGGAAGGGAAAATAGTAGTAGGACGTTAATCAAGGAGAACTAGCATAGCTGGCAGGTGAAATGTATCAGAATCAGCCAATTACACAGGCAGCAGACCAGCCCAGCCCAGAACACTACTATAAATGATGCAAACACCTTCCCCTCTGTTTTTTCCCGTACTCTACACCACCGGTGTATACAAGCGGGGAACCTTTAACAAAGAACGCTACAAAATGATAGGGACTGCAGTAGGCATCATACAACATGTGCAAGAGGCTGAGGGTGATGAGGGTGTGAATGCTGTCGACCAACCCACAGTGAGGAGACGGAGAAGAGTGTGCAGACCCAGGGTAACCTACCAGGGGCTACATGAGCTGGAAATAGTGGAGCACTATAGGGTGGACAGGGACCTCCTACAGCAAACTGTTGCGCTGTGCCAGTCATGCCTGACACACCAAACTGACAGAGGGGAACCCATCCCAGTGGATACCAAGGTATGAATAGGCCTAGGAATACTAGCCACAGGTACCTCCCAAAACTCAACTGGGGATATTATGGGGATCTCACAGGCATCAGCATCCAGAGTATTCCACCAGTTCCTGGATGCCGTGTCAGTACATGCCGGTGAGCACGTATATTTCCTCAACACCCGTGAGGTGTTGGCCAGCAATATGTGTCTCTTCCACCAAATAGCAGAATACCTGAGGTACTGGGTGCTATAGACTGCATGCACATACACATCAAAGCACCACCCAGTGATCAGGGTAGGGTCTACATCAACCGCAATGGACTCCCCTCCATCAACTGCCAGGTCGTGTGTGATGCCCAGGGCATTATAATGAATGTGTGTGCTGACTGCCCTGGAAGCTATCACGATTCCCACATCTGGCATCTGACACAGCTGTACCAGAGATTTGCCAATGCAGTCATCCCTTATGGTCACCTAGTGGGGGATGCTTGTTACATACCGCAGCTGTGGCTGATGACACCCATCAGAAATGCACACACACCCGAACAAGAATGCCATAATGAGGCACACGCACAGACCAGACTTATAATAGAGCATGTGTTTGGGATGCTCAAGTCATGGTTCTGGTGCCTGGACACATCCGGTGGAGCCTTGCAGTACTCACCAGCTACATGTACTCAAATTGTTATGGTATGTGCCATGCTACACAATATGATCCTGTGGAAACAGCTGCAGCAGGAACAGCACAGCCCCACCAATGCCAAGACCTGCACAGGCACAGAGTGACTTGGAGGAGGAACAACCTGAGCCTGCCTCAGTAGGCAGATGGAGGCGTGCCCAGTATGCCCTGGCCTTGGCAAAGAGACAATGCATAGCAAATACACTGACACAGTAGGGACCCAGGAAATGACACATCTCTCTCTGACTCGCACATACAGTAAAAGGGATGCCAAACATGAGACTACCTGTGCTCAACCATGTATAGGGAGTGTACTATGTGCATCCGACATAGGCAGCCCTCCAGCACCATCCTCAATACTGGCACATCCACAAGGTAAGTCAATCAACCTACAAATTGCCGAATGGAGTAGAATGTGTTGTTACCTGTATCTATGGTATGGATGTGAGCATGCAAGGGAATGGGGTGGCTGAATGGTATGGCAGCAGATAGTAGACACCCATAGTGGCACCATGACATCTGTAACAAATACTGGAGTCACCATAGTAGCCAGTACTACACAGGGTGACAAAACCCACTGCAGGAAATGTACTGGGCAACATGTGTGTCCATATGACTCACACATGCCAGTCAGGGAGGTTCACATACCCAACAACAGTATCAGCCAGCAGGACATGTGTAGACAAACACAAATAGAGGATGTGCTATGGCCTCTGAATGATGCCTATGGGTAACCCCCCCCCCCGGCCTACACAGACAGACTACAGCAGGTCAGGCAGTGGGATGTTAGTTCTGAAGGGTAGGAAGTCAGACACTAATATGTAAGGCAACCAAAGCTAAGACCTGCAGTACACTGTATGCCTCTAGTCAGCATGATAGGTTAGAATACAGAATGAAATGGAGTACCTGACGTACCAGTACAGTCATAGCAAATGTGTACAAGTGCCAGGTGTGCCGCCCTATCTTATGTAGACATGTAGAAACAGTAACTTGTGCCCCCCCAATCATTTGTAGAAATGTAGAAACAGTCAGGTGTGTCCCCCCCAATCCTGTGTAGAACTGTAGTAACAGTCTTGTGCCCCCCCAATCCTGTGTAGAAATGTAGCAACAGTCAGGTGTGCCCCCCAATCCTGTGTAGAAATGTAAAAACAGTCAGGTGTGTCCCCCCCAGAACCCTATGTAGAAATGTAG
Source organism: Protopterus annectens (assembly GCF_019279795.1). Classification (NCBI taxonomy): domain Eukaryota; kingdom Metazoa; phylum Chordata; order Ceratodontiformes; family Protopteridae; genus Protopterus; species Protopterus annectens. The sequence goes on from NC_056731.1 coordinate 1,342,412,434, forward strand.
TAACAGTCAGGTGTGCCCCCCACTCCCATGTAGACATGTAGAAACAGTCAGGTGTGTCCCTACCCCCAAACCAGCGTAGAAATGTAGTAACAGTCAGGTGTGCCCTCCCACTCCTATGTAGACATGTGGAAACAGTCAGGTGTGCCTCTTCCCCCAATCCAGTGTAGAAATGTAGTAACAGTCAGGTGTGCCCCCCCCCCAATCCTGTGTAGAAATGTAGTAACATGTATGAGTAGGTATAATATGAGTGGAGCACAGATGCTCAGAGGTGGCCAAGGTAGCAGGATAGGTTGTAGCATTTGCACAATATGCAGGTCTGTGTGTGTTAGGATGGTGTGTGTTTCATATTGTGTGAGAGTGGTCAGTAAGTATGCATGTTGAGGTAAGACCTGGTGGCCATTGCCCACTACTGCTGATGACAGGGACAAGCCTTCACAACTGCAGTGCCAAAGACAATCCCCACCAGTATAACACATGCTAGCAGTAAGCCATTGTAAATGTATGGTGGTAATATGTGTCACTATCTGAAAGACTGACATGGCATGGCTGTTGGACTAGATATGCAAGCAGTACACAGGGGAAAATACCCCAGACATACAGTATATATTGTGTTACTGTGAAATGGAGACACCCTTGAAATTGTACATACAGGTATGCATCACAGTAACTGGCCCTGCAATAGGGGATACCGGTGATGTCTGCCCGAACACTTGCAGATCACAATGGAGGTAGGACTGATATATTGGGAAACAGGTGATGTACATGCACATGCCAGCATAACTAGAATGTCCCATGCATATTTGTGTGTCAGATGCAAGTAGTGTCCATAGCACACATGCACCCAGATCATGCAAACACCACCCACAGGTACCTCTCTGGTCATATCCCTGCTGTGGGGAATGGGTGCAGTAAGACCCCACCTGTATATGGCAATTGTGAAAGAATGCAGCATGCAGTGCAGGTATCCCATGCAGGTGTGTCCCTAGCTGTAGGTAGCAACCTGCTAGCATCCACACCACCTGATCAAGACTGATAGACGGTATTGGCATGAACACCTATCACACCTACCCTGTCACCCCAGGGGAATATACTGTATGGTGGTCTGAGACTGTAGGACTGACAGAATGTAACAGCCTGCCACATCTAACCTGCAGCAACACCTAATGCCCCACTGGCTTCTGCCAAAGGTCTGTGTCTCGCATGTACTGCCAATGCATGTTATGTCATGGACACCCAAATAACAACATAACACACTCCACATAAGCCATATGCAAGGCCAAGTGGACAAACCCAGTAACATGTCCACCATGTCCCACTGCATGAACTGTGGACCAACACTAACACACACCTGTGATGGGGTGATACCCTTAGGGAAAGTATCAGAGAATGTATGCATAACGTATGGAAGAGGTTAGAATAACAGAGGGGGGTGGGAGCATTGGCAGCAAGGAATGTGCAGGGTCCAACACCAAGCTGTGTGCACACCCTATCCCTGACTGCAAACACATAAATGGGAGGCTACATACCTGCCCGTACACCACAATAGGGTTAATGTCCTGACCTATGGCTCCTGCCTCTGGGTAACCTGTTGTGAATCTGTACAGCTGTGAGGCATTGCCACAGTAAGATAAGCCCATACTGCCATGTCTATGGGTGTACTAGTATGGGATTGTCTGCCAGCAATGTACCAAGGTGCTGACCGGATACACAGACCCAGCAGCAAGTGTCTGCAGCTACCCCTCCAGAATGGCATAACTTACCATGAATACATAGGTGTCTGCCCACAATACTGGACACAGCTGCAGTCACCTTTGTCCCCCAAGACATCACTGTGAGCAAGAATGTCCACCTGACAGTACATGAGGACAGAAAACATTGCTGCGTATAGCACATGTCTGAATATCTGTTAACAGCAGTACCATGCAGCTGAAGCAGCACAGGCACAATCACCTACAGTACACACTACCAATGATTGATGGATACCCTGCAGAAACAGCATGCTGCCTGTAGGTGTACAAAACAAAGGTCTCCACTGCAGTACAAATTACCTGGAATTGATCCACACATTCATTACAGAAGGGCATACTGGGCATACTCACACACTTAGAGAAATAAAGGCAATGTTAGTCAACAACATACTGAAAGATCATACTGGGCATGCTCACACACTTAAACAAATGAAGCAGACCAGACATATCTGGCAGTTGCAGATGTTAGTACAGACACTCCTCAGTATGCACCACTCATGTTTTGCACACATGGTGGATAGGAATACAGGCAATATATCCAAGGACAACACACTATAATAAGCCAAAGGTAGACGTACATAGATGTGTGGAAGAGAGTGACTGTGACAAGGGGCCATCCATTATGAGGCCTGTCTCACCCAGCACACAGCCAAATGGCTACAACCACATTTATTTTATTATTTATTTTACATTTGTTGACCGGGCTAGTCCAACTGGATATATGTCCATTTTCAGTAGAGGCCCGGGGAGAAAAGCTCCATATGTTGTACAAGTTCACAAAAAGGCATGAAAATATTACATGAGACACAAAGCAATTTAAACATATGATTTAACATGAGGTTCAGATGTCACTCACTGTAGACATTACCACTGGTATCTGTCAGCATTATGGACTATGTGGTACAAGTGCTAGTTGTGCAACATGACTGTACAAAGAAGTACTCATCTAGCAGCTGTATACATGTACCTGTGGAATATTACCCTGTGTGTGCCCGCATGTGGTGTGTCAACCTCTAGATAAATGGGTTATGGCCCATGCACACACACTGCCCTCCCCATAGCCCTACTATGACAAGCCTGCTGAGGTCATCCACTTTGAAATACACCCTTAGGTAAAATGTCAGCCAGTAATCTCTGTGGTGGGTCCTAAACTGTGTACTGCTGTAGTGTGATAAACTAGTTAGGTAGGATTTCTAATCCCAGACATGGCATGCGTGTGTGTGTGTGTGTGTGTGTGTGTGTGTGTGTGTGTGTGTGTGTGTGTGTGTGTGTGCGTGTGTGTTTGTCTGTGTAGAGAGCAATGCTTTTTAATCTAGTCACACTCACTACAATTCAAATGCCCAACTTTGGCAAGACTGCTGATGTCATACACTGTGAAATACACCTTTCGGAAAGTTGCAGCCCAGTCATCTCCGTGGCACATCCTATAACTGCTTACTGCTGTAGCGCACTCCCATCACAGGTTCAAGCACGGACAGACCACTGTCAATGAGGGCCATTATTTCACCAGACCGACTATCCATGAACTAGTTAGGTAGGAGTTTTATTCCCAAACATGGCAAGTGTGTGTGCATATGTGTGTGTGTGTGTGTGTGTGTGTGTGTGTGTGTGTGTGTCTGTGTAGAGAGCAATGCTTTTTAGGCTTGTCACACTCACTACAATTCAAATGCCCTACTTTGGCAATCCTGCTAATGTCACTCACTGTGAAATACACCTTTGGGGAAGGAGCACTCCAATAATCCCTTTGGCATGTCCTATAACAGCTTCATGTTGTAGTGTGATATAGGACTCTGGTAGGGGCTATATTCCCACACATGGCAGTTGTGGATGTTTTTGTGTGTGTCTATGTCTGTGTAGGGAGCAATGCATTTTAGGCTAGTCACACTCACTACAATTCAAATGCCCTACTTTGGCAATCCTGCTGATGTCATTCACTGTGAAATACACCTTTGGGGAAGAAATACTCCAATAATCTCTGTGGTGTGTCCTATAACTGCGTAGTGCTGTAGTATAATAAACTAGTTAGATAGGAGTTCTAATCCAAGACATGAACAGGTGTGTGTGTGTGTGTCTGTGTTTGTCATTCGTATCCTAGGTGGACGTGAGTGTGTAACAACTGGACTCAATGTGGAGTGGGTTTTGCATATTTCTTATATGTTGGCCCTAGCATACATCACAATGTCCACTGTAAGGGATAACAGATGTGAAATAGCCAAGAGACTGGGGTGCAAATCCATACCCCTACATGTAATATCAATGTCAGGTGAACAAAGTTAACAACCCTTGTATTACCCAGAGAATACTCTCAACCCATGTCTCACACACACACTCGCCTAGGCAACAGCTGCTGTACTGGTAGTACCCTGCATATTGCCCACTGATAGTAACCATGGTGTGATTGCAGTGGGCTACAGAGGGCATGGCACCCTGTCCATCAGTCCAATAAGCACTTACATGCCAACAGTGCATCTTCCCTATGCTCCCCAATGGACACCTGCAACACCTGTGATGCCATCAAATGTCACCCACAAAGGACATACCATGCCTGAAAAACATGCCCTGTATGGACAGATGCCACTGACATCAGGGAATACTGGTATCATGCTATCAATGTAGGTGCAGGGTCAACCTGCTGTCCATTAACAGTTCCCACCACATGAGGCCAGGACTGGCACATCTGATGATAACAATCTGTGTACACAACATGGGCCAGACACCCCAGGTACAGTTCCACATGTCACTGTACATGCATGTGGGAGTTATGTACATCCCAGACACCGTCCATGTCATGGACTAAGGAACACATACATGGCAAGCAATGCACAGCACTGGCCATACGCAATAGTTACCCAGGTGACTGGATGGTGAATACAATACCCACCTGTCTGGGCAAATCCAGACACTACACCCCTGAGCTACACTGCAGACCATTGTCATGTGGCCTGATGCCAAGGTATATCCATCACCTAGCCTTGTATAGCTGTGTGGCACAGTCGACTACTACACATCCGTGAAGCAATGCACCCATGCATGTCAGTTCTGGCACCCTGTGTCTATGTGTGTGCTGTGCGATGCCTATGACCACATTCGCACTGACTACAACCCCCACTGGCATACTGAAGCATGCTATCTGATGTCAGATACCTCCACATACCCTTTGTCCATTTAACCTCTGTATGACCCCTGTGGTGCATGTGATACCTGCACAGTACTGTGGTGTGGCAATCTCACTAGTGATGAGTTGTATTCCTGGCCCTGCCAAGTGTATCAATGTGTGTGTGTGTCCCTGTGAGAGTGAGGCTGTGTTGACACAGACACCTGTTCAAGGGGACAACCACGTGTACTACACCTACCATATACCTACCATATCACTGTTGCAGATGCCACTCACCATCACATATCAGTTTGGAGGGCTCCTCAACATGTAACCTATGTGGTGCATCTAACAACTGCATAGACATGTGATAGCACTACATAGTCATCAGTGGTTTGATACCATGTACTGGTAGGTGTGTGACACAAACATGCTTACTCTCACACCCCTCCCTGGCTTATCTTTGCCTCTGTCTGCCTTTCTCACTCCCTCTCTGGTGGATGTGGAGACTTACACCTGCTTTGCTTAGGCAGTAGCATGTGTATTTTAGGTGATGCTCATGATCAGCTGATGGTCTTTGCACAAATTGCAGCCCTCCTCAAGCTGATTGCATGTGGAACAGCTGTGTTAACATTCCCATAGCCAATTGCATGGTAACACACTCCAATATCTAGGAACATCATGTTGGTGTTGGGCCTTTTCATTCACTGTGAGCAGGAACTCGATCCGATGTTTGGCAAGCAGCATCACAGATGAATTAGGGATTTACCTCTAACAACATACACTGTGGAAACAGGCCAACACACAGGAGGGGGATGTGCCTGACCTGACTACAGACTGTAAGTGCTGCTATACTGCATTTGGAGTAATTTTGGTTTAACAGGGTGTGTGTGGATATGGCTGTCCTTCATGTTTTATTACCTGTCATGTCAGTGCTATGTTTATGAGGAACCCCCCATCTGTAGGGTCATCTGCAGACTGGGCAGTGTGTGGTGCCTTTTATTTCATTTGTTACCCACAAAGCACCTATCTGTGAACTGCAGAAGATAGTGTGAGGATTGAAGTCTATAGATGATGACAGCCGTGAGAGTTACTGACTTAATATCCCTCATAGGACATATGTTGCAACAAACCCTGTTACAACAGTAAATGTATGAGGTTATCACAGCAACATGTCAATATTGGCCCTGTGTTTGTGACTTCAACCACAACTCTTTCACCCTTTGTACATATGTCATGCAGTAAGAGGTGCATATGTGTTGTAGACCATATTTAGTGACATCATATCTGATAACAAGCCAGTAAAATATCAGACTGCCACACATGTTATGTATAGTAGGCTTATATTTGATGACATAACTTGGACATTCTGTGGTTGTGTGTACAGTACTGAGGTCTGTGTACTTATGGTAGTTGTCAACAGTGTGTGTATTGTTAATATGTACCTTGGCCTGTGTACAGACTGTGGTAGATGTCATTGGTCTTGGTCCTGGTCTATGTCATGTTACATGCTGCTCCACCGTATATTAGTAAACCAAAGTAAGGCAAAAACGAGGTGATTAAAACCAAACAAGGAAGCAGAGAACTACCTCACAATGTGAAACAATAAAGCCTCGGAGGGAATTAATGCAGCAAAACACTTTTATTGAAGTATAAAAAACACAATTAACATAGTTAAAAATCCGTTTTCATTTCAATAACTTTGTCAGATGTGGGCTGAAGCATAACTCATCATGTTAAATACTCAAAAATAAATGACATCATAAATTAATTATCCAATGGAGATCCATTAAAATTCAGTCAAATGATTTCCATCAGTCCTTTTGTAACACAGAATCGAAACCTGACACAACAATTTAGTGAAAATGCATCTGGCAACCCATCAAATAAGAAGAGACATGCATCCATTGTATATTACCCTATCAGCTTACATGTTTGTAGGGCCAAACACACACATGCCCCATACCACAGAAAGGCATTGGACCACACTGTGTAGTGGGCCAATATATGTAGGGTTAGTGTGTGAGTGGCACATATGAGGTTGATGTTGAACAGATAGTCAATATACTGTAATATTATGGTAGCATACAATATGTGGCTGTAGCTGTGTTCACATTGGTTGTGGTTATGCACTTTCACACAGGTGTCTGTTACTCTGTGCTGTGATATGCCTGTAGAGCCTGCTATATATGCAGGTACATGTGCATTCCCCCATAGGAAATGTTGGCCAGTGTTGAGCCAGTATGCCTGTAGCCTGCACAGTGCTTTGTTACATGCCTAGCAGCTTAGTGTACTTATCCAGTGAGATGTCATGTCCAGATACTTATCAGATGTACTGCTGCTGGGCCACCATAACAGTTATGTATGTCAGAGAAAGCAGTGGGATGCAGCACAGATGTATGTCAATAACTACTGGGTAGTATGTGGCCATGTCACCTCTGTACCAGCGGTAATTATGTGTCAGGACAGACAGGGGAATGTGAATGCATAACCTATGGGGGCAAATGTATACCAGTAGGTATGTGTTATACCAATCTACATGGCTGTTAACATACACATTGTCAGGCTTGGTCCACATGTCTTACACTAAGGGGTTCTGTGTATACCTCTGGACTGTCCAGAGTGTGTCAGACAGTCCACACATATTGGGCAATATCTCTGCTGTAGTCCATAAGAGCATTATTGTGCTAGCAGTGGTACTGTACTATGATGTCCTTAGGATGTCTGTCAGTAGCCAATGGCGCACATGTTAAATGCAGATGTGACCTCCTACACACACCATGTCTGTGAAGACAATCCCTATTACAGTAGCAATAGCCTACAAATATACCTGCAATACATACCTGACATCCCCTTGCACTACGAAGTTGGGATTATAGGGACTGAGGTAGGGCTCCACTCCATGTTCAGGACATATGGTGAGCATATATGCATATATAATTGTCCAGATATGTATAAAGATATATACACATATAGATATTGACATACATAGATGGATATGTTTATGTACATAGATATACATATAAATGCTCAGATATATACATATACAGAGCAATATATGTCTACACATATACAGCTAGAGATACATATGCACATATATGTATGGATATCTACATATATATTGACAGTAGTAGGTATATCAGAATAGATATGCATGTACATATAGTTAGAGATATCTACATATATACCAACATAACTAGGCATATCTGTACACATAGGATGTGCATACATATATAGCTATATATACATATATCAATATATATATGTACATATGAAGATATGTACACATGGTCATATATATGTTGCACTATACAGATGTGTATACAGACATATTTATGGGCATACATGTGTATGTACATGTAGACATATATAGACCTATGATATGCATACAACCATAATCCTGTCATGAGTAACCCTCATGGTTGTGCATACCCTCCCAGATGTATCTCACCGTATGTATCTATGTGTACATTATGATAAAACAACTTATGTGATGCAACAGTCATATTAATAACAAGGACTACACAATTTAGGAACTAAAGGCAATTGTTCAATACTACTCAATATGTGTATTGACAGCTATATTGGTAAAACAACATCTGTCTTCACAGTGGTCATGGCATAGTGGTTAAGTGTTGTGACTTCAGTGTACAGGATCCTGGGTTCAAGACCTGGAAGGGCTGTTCACTGTGTTGCTGGGCATAACAAGGGCTGTCAGATACAGAGTGGTTAAGGCAGCTTTAAGTGGGTTTGCGCAAAGCTAACCGATGCTAAGCTACACAGTGTAGGCTTCACTTACCAGTGCACAACTCAGCTCAGCTGTTATATTGCAGCAATGTTGATACTTGCTAGGCATGGTTTAGCCCTGGTAACCAGGTCACACCACCTAGTCTGATAATCTGTAATAAATGTATGTAATGCCATGTACAATACATGCGCCTATGTGCTGTCATTACAGTAGCAAGGGGTGTGAGTGTCATGTGTGGGACACAGACATATATGAGGCCTGTACAGCACTGTTATCCATGTGAATGTGTCACATACAGGTGTAGTAGCCCGGGGTATGTGCTGTCACACTGGCATGTAGTGTATCATGGCAGTACTACTGTTGACAGTGCTAACCCAGGCAAGAGAAGAGTGCTAAATGTAGTACTGTCAACAGGCACACCTGCAGGCATAGCTGGACACTGAAGCCTCCCTGTTGTATCCCTGGTGTGTGAGCTGTGTCACAGTATATACCCCTTACTGGGTAATAAACCGTCATGTGGAATGTAACTGTAGACTACCATCTGTACAACACATGTTAGTGACAGCTTACAACATGTAGTTATGGCATACATATTGCTGTCAGACGTCTGTCTGTCAACACACTCATACTACTGCATGGCTACTTGCCAAGCTGATGACTGTCAGTCCCTGTACAGATGTGCAGATGGCAGGTATCCAGCTGGGATAAGTACAGGCAACCTAAGCTTGATTGTCACTGACATGTCTGTCCAGCTGTGTAAGAACTGGTACATATAGGAGATGTCACCCTGTATGCACCACATGCCACGGGTACTTCCACTACACCACCACAGTCAACAGAACATACTTGGGTACAGGTCTCCATCACAGACACTAACCATATGTTGTAATGCATTTGCATACATGTCAACTTGATCACTTCAGCAGCCATGTGCAGGAGGCACCTGGAGAATTGGCTGATGCATGTCATTCTCACCCTGAGGGTGTTGATAGATTGCCTGCAGCCACCTGGCAGGTGCCAGGATATCACTGTATACACAACCCCTACACAACCCATCTCCCCTTGGACAATAGCTAGGTACACAGCTATGACCACCTGCAGCTATGAACCCCTGTACTAACACATGTACGTGTGCATGACTGAGTATAGCAGTGTCTGTGTGTTAGCACACCTGTACTTGAGAATTCCAGGAGGGCCTTCACAATCAATGCAACACCCATTGCCATAGTCAGTTGTGGCTGCTGCTCTATGGGACATTACATATACCCTTTTAAGCTCCCCCCATACCGGATACATGAGCCTTGTAATACCAGCACAACAGTGTTTTACAAATGGGTTGATAGGCATGGGATACCCACTGTGTTCTGGCATGTATGTGTAGTTGTGCATGTCCGTATATCTGTAGGGTACAGCTTTCCGAGGCCACATACTCCTATTTCAATACCCATTGCCACACAGTAGTACAGATAGTGTTGTTGCTGTCCATAGGTGAGGCATGACAATGTAACACCCAACTACGAGTGTGGCATGTGCATTAGATGTATATCCCTGTAGTTCCACTGTTGGGGTATATTATGGGTTGCATTGCAGTTGCGGCCAGTGTGTGATGGTGGGTATGGCAGAGTGTCATCATGGGATTCAGGGAGTACAATATCCACTGGAGGATGTGGGTGCTGTGTACACTGTCATTACTCTAAGGTTCACCCGATATATGCCCCATGTACCATGTTATGGTTACTGCTGTCACCATCAACCATACAGGTAACTGAAACCCAAATCCAAGCCAGTTATGCATGTGCTGTGTGCAGCCTACCTGTAACACACTGGGCACACGGTCAGATTAGTTAGCAGCAATAGGCCCTGGTATCTCAGATGTGTGTCTGGCTGTTATGTGTCTGTTAATGTGTATATGAGGGTATGTCACACTACATATTGTCCATATACACCCATTACATCTCCCATTAGCATACTGTACATGTCTGGGGATGTTCTGCATGTAACATGTAACCTGGGACACACCTCACCCTAAATGCTGTGTGGTGTGTGCAACATAAGCCACACACTTCAGTATCACTACATAGCTAGGTAGGGGTCTATTCCCAGTGTTGCCAAGTAACAGTGTGCATGTATGTGGATGGGTCTACATCAGGTTGCAAGGTATACACGCCTCAGCGGGTCACCTGTCCATGTGGCACAGGCAATAACCGTTTTAGTAACCTGTGACATGTGTTCAACTGTACCCCAGATATGTCACAGCCATGGTGCCACCACAGTGCCATACCCCATTGTGGAATATGACTGTGGACCATCCTCATGCTGACATATGTACACCTACAACACAAATGGCTAACATTATAGAGACCACAACCAACCAGTGTTACTAACAGCTATAATGCATCATTGCTAGATGGCTACACTACCTGCCATTTATGCAACACACTTAACTCCTTACAACATGTTACACTTCAGTAGTGTGGTACACTGTAGTACAGTCACCATGTGCATCAAAACCATATTAGCTTGTCCCTGCATTGATGGTATGGATGACAGGGATGTGGCACAGTTATCATCATATGCACAGGGTGTGATGCTGGTTTGCCAGAGGCCGAGGGTGGGCCATACATTTGACACCATGTGTGTGGGTGAGGGGTGTACTGTGGTGAGATGGGTGTGGTGATGTGGTGTGTGTAGGTATGGGGTTGCTCTAGGTGTGTTTGCATAGTGTGTGGATATGCATGCACACAGTTCTGCCATGTGGCTGCCCTACACAGGTGTTTATGAACAGCTGCAGACCATACCTGGCAGAGTGTGCAGTTCACTACATCTGGCCACAGACACGTGGACTGTGCCTGCCAGGGTTCCATGGGCACATCCAGGTAAAGGCCTCAATGTGCTACTCTCACCTGATGATGACAAATGTCCGCTGGTACCAGGTCCCTCCTGGGACTGGTCAGGACTACTTGCTCATCACCTGCTGTGGTGTGGTGTGGACAGCGCCTCCCCTGCAGTGCTGGGGCTGGTGCTGTCACTATGGGAGCCCCTTGGTGTCCTATCATGTCCATGTGGACTACCAGATGTTGGCATTGCTGGCCTATATCCACGCGGCCATTGCTGCACTCCTACCACAGGTTCAAGCACGGAGAGACCACTGTCAGTGAGGGCCATTATTTCACCAGACCGACTATCCATGAACTCAGTTAGCCCACGAATGACACAAGCCAGTTCACTGGAGTTGTCATTTGCAGATGTGAGAGGAGCCCTCTGCAGCGTCAGGCCCTGTCTGTGGTAATGTTCTATATGTGTCTGCACCACCATGACAGCCTGAAACATGCGCCTGCTGGTACCAGCTATGTCACCTCTGCCAGGGGCATGATGTCCATCTGCCCTACCAAGAGCACCCTGGGACATCTGCCAATTTGGTGCCCTGCCAGACATCTGGCTATGCCTGCTGCAACTGGACACAGTAGGCATGGTTACCACACTTTCCTGTGCACTGCCACTGAACGCCAGCTGTCCCTCTGCTATGACCACTGGTGATGGGGTGTGTATAGGCACTGAAACTGTGTGCAGGGTTGGGGGTGGCTAAAAGGGGAATGTCAAATCGCTCAGTGTCAGCCCCTGACAAGCCCACCTGTGCCTCAAAAGTACTACCATCATCTTTGGTGTCTGTATGGACACCAACATCAGATTGCATGCAAGAGGGACCCTGACCCACCTCGCCACCTGTGGGGGAAAACAATAAACACACTTTAAAACCTGTACAGCATTGCCTAACAGTACACACACACACACACACACACACACACACACACACACACACACACACACACACACACCTCCATAATACCTACCTGTCCATGGCTTTACAGACAGTCCCATGTATATGTCCATGTGGCACCCCATCCTGCATCATACTTGTTAACATACACACATTAATACCACTCATTAACATATCAGTCCTCTAAATGCCTACACAAGTGGTCACAACACAAGGCCTGTTCCTACTTTACCTGCCTGACCTGTGTGTAGTAGTTTTACATGGCCTCACTGCTGTCATTCGGTATGCACCCTCTGTATGTCCAGACATCATGAGCATGGCCCCTATATGTGTGGGCTGCTATGTTCTATCCATAATATCATGCACTGATGTGTCATGTGTATGTAATGCTCAGTACATGCCAGATATGCTGCTCCTTCAGCCATTCATGTGACAACTGTAATAATTGGATACACTCCCTGGTGTTGACTAGTACTTTCCCAATGCATCTGTAGTGCTGCATACATGGGTTGTAGGTGACCTCTCTGCTAAATGCAATATTAAGGGTGTACCTGGTGTCTACCTCCCCTCTGGATGCCTGTTCCATGCTACAGACCATATTATACTGTCAGCTGTCCTGTGATTACACACATGACAGGTATTCCCGGTGTGTAATGTGGCAGTCCATGTAGATGTACTGCATGATCCCAGAGGGAGGTACTGCTGTATGAACACCCCACAATCACACATGTGCATACATGGCCAGCCACACAAACACACACACATGCACACAAGCATCCTACATGCATCAACCTCCCTCCACTTCACCAGAGTGACCCTACAGACAAATTGACTACCCACCAGGATGCACACACACATACAGGTGAGGTTGTACAATGAAAGTATGCACAGTCCTCCTATTACCCCTCTGTCAACATGCACAACATATGGTACTCGACAGCATGCAGTGCAGCTATAGTCAATCCATGCTGGCAACAGTATACATGTGTGTGATGCATGTGCTGTGTCACTAGGTGATGCCCCTTCCCCTAGATACCACTGCACCCATGAACACAGTATTTCTGTGCACCTGTTCTGCACTCTGCCATGTACTGTGCACCACATCTCACAGGTGTACGGCCTACTGCTGAATGTGTACTACTGTGTCAGTTATGTCAGCTTTAATGCTCAGAGCCCCTACATTTTCCAGCAACACATACCTGGTATGATATGTGGGCAGATGTCATTTGTCAATGCCTGATGTCTAATGCACAGCTCTCAACATCAGCGGACCATGTATGACCCAGCCAGTACTCTTACACTGACAACCATCAGAGCATACCATGGCTATGGGGGGTGTACACACTTTTATTGATGTGACACACCAATCCTTGATCTGCCATGGGACCACATCACCACATATCTTAGCAGTACATGAGCCCGATATGTGACATATGTCCTGTACTTTCACGTGCAGTGTCTACGGATTGTGTTAGGTGTGCAGCTGCTGATTACGATGCATACACACCATGTGAGCATATGTGTGCACACCGTTATCATGATGCTTTACCGCACCTCTTGTTGTGTGTACTACAGAAGTCACTACTCCTGGCAGGGGTATACCAGCGTGGGCCATCTGCATTTGCCAGTGTATGTTCAGTCTGCCCTACACATGTCCCCCTATTCTGCATGACTCCAAGGTCTACTCATGTGCACATCCCATGGTGTTCACACACTGCTGTCACTATTACTGTGGGGGTAGGGTTACAGGTGCCACAGGTCCTGAACCTGCCTATGTGCAGATAGAGCCATTCTTAGCATCCTTAGGATCCCTGCTGCAGTGCACTGGTGTGTCATGCTGACACCCCCCTCCTTCAACCTTTTAGCAGACGCATGACAAGTAAGCCCTACACATATGTGTCACTTTGCAGTGTAACATAAACTGAACACCACATGTTACAGCCTAGTCCCAGCTGATAATGTGGACTACTGTAATGCCTTATGCCATAGTGTATCTCTGCAGCAGTTGCCATTGTCTTACAGGTATATACACTGGTGTTGCACTGTATATGGGTGTTTCAAAGATGTCCCTACTGTAGGCATTGTCTCCTACCATTATGTTACTCCCTGGGGACACATTCCACAATGACAGGATGTTAGTTATCATGCAGGTGTCTGACATACCCTTCCAATACCCCATCAAGGTCACCCCTGTGACGCCGTACATTTCACAGCAACAATACGTGCACATGTACAGCATGCAATCAGGATAGGTGTGTTAGATGTGTGCATGGAATATACCATCGCCATTACATGCCCGATGTGTTTGCAAGCATCTACATAAACCATACTCACCAGCTACAGGCTGCTGCCTTGGTGGTATCCCGGATGGACCTACATAAGATGGTGAGAGATGCAATGTCAGTGGCCACATCTGTGACAGTGATACAGGGTGGGTACAGTATTACAATACATCAAGGGTACATTTCCACAGCACTATCACATCTGGACATCTGTTTATCACTACTATGCAGCAACACAATATATCTATGACATGTCAGATATGCATGATTTACCTGTACCAATGCGTATGTACATGCAGCAGTGGTCTACTGATGTGCCCTGTGTCCTTACCTGCATGCTCCTCAGCCAGCACATCCACAAAGGTGTCCGGCGGTTGGTGGCTGGACGGATGGGCAGGTGCCATGAGGCTGGACAGCAGCTCCTCCACATGTGTCAGGTGGGATGGATGGCATGCCCCCCCCCCTGTGGCAAGGTGATCCCCCCAGACTGCAGCAGCATGCTGACGGGCATTGTGAAGCAGGTCAGTACAATCATGCTGGACCTGCTCATAACTGCGGTTGTGCAGTCCGACATCATTGACCCTGTGGACTAGGTCATTCCACAGGGTGGTCTGCTCCTACTGATCATGGGTGGCCCTGCCAAACAGCACAAGGTAGTGCTGGATTACGTATGTGATCAGCACTTCATTTTCAGCTGCTGCATAAGTTGGCAAACGTGCATGGGACATCTTGGCTGAAAGATATGAAGATGGAAACAGGTTTGAGCAACTCATAGAGCAAGGTTACCACAGTTCTTAATACACATCTCTGTCACCCCCCCCACCATATCAGCTACAACAAACTGTACAACCAACTCATTAGGTATGGCTACAGCTTTCCTACCAGTGGGACAGATATTGTATTGTACCACACTTTCTACTATGTGATTGTAGCAATGTTCCCAGTGTGGACACTATCATTGCTAGCCTGTTACAAACTATTCATCTGCATGCCATTGTCAGAGTCACTATAGTTCCATATATGCCTGTGGTATGGGTGATTTGTGATTGCTACACATCTGACATTCTGTGTTATTGGGGATATCTATGCATGCTGTTGGACATGTTCCGGTACTGTGTAGAATATTACTACCAACATATGTTCTATAACAGTGACACAATAACATGTATATGTAATACTGCCCAGCAGAACCACCTCGCCTAACCCATCTGCCCATGTTACCTGACCACATCACATGTGTGTCCCACCCTGGGTCCCCTCATGTACTGGTTCAGCAGTACCATCAGGTGGAACCAACCCAGGGGATGTTGCCCCCTCCCGGGGCACACACAGTCATGTTCCTGTCCCCTGAGGCCAGGACCAGGGTATGTCCCATGACAGGCTCCACAGACACATGTGGGATGTGCTACATCACTCTGAGGTGCCCAGTATACATTCACAGGGCTGACAGGCTCTTCCTGCACAGCCTCCAGGCCAGGCATCTTCAGGACGTGGACTGCTGTTGTGAGTAGCAGTGGGTGGGAGGCTTGTTCCCATTGTGTCCATATTGGGCCCATGGGGCGTCCACATCACAGACCATACACACCATCCAGGGTGTTCACCCATCACATGTGTCACATACCACCTCTGTAGAATGTCCTCTATATCTACCAACCCTGACCACCTCCACAATCTACCTTCCATACATCCCCATATTTCCATTCCATACTTCACAGACTAGGGCAATGTGGTCCCAACAAGGGGTTAACGTGACATACCCATCCATGTTGCACACACTGCCAGCTGTTGATATCTATGTGTATTGCTATGTGTGCTGTTGCCTCGCACATAGCATGCATCACTGTGGTAGTAATATAGAGGACATGTATTTACATACATATATGTTTGTGTGTGTGTTTGTATATATGTAGACGTGCATATAGGTATATATCTATAGATGTGTAGATATATGTGATGTATATGTGTGCTCATATATATGTCTACACATGGGTATCTGTACATTTGTGGACATACATGTAGATATATTATATATATATATATATATATATATATATATATATATATATATATATATATATATGTGTGTGTGTACATTTGTACACATATGCATACCTATATATGGGGTACATTCAGACATCAGGTCCACAATCTCACAACACCTTCCTGCACAGCTGCACTGTTCTGCCTTGCTACA